>NW_027069630.1:218747-370020 GCF_002906115.3 Quercus suber | reverse complement strand
AAGCCTGCTTTTGGTTCGATCATTATCACCGAGCAAGTGGAAACTACAAAATTTTCTAAGGACAAAGTTTTGCTTCCCGTTCGGTCCTTATCACCAAGCAGGTGAAAAACCCTGCACAAATATTTTCTAGGATTGAAGACTGTCTAGGAACGGGGACCTAACACCTCAGTTGTCCGTTTCCTACGTTTCCTGTTGGGAGGTAGGAAGTGTGGTACCTGTTAAGCAAGGTTTCCATTGCCAAGGAATTAGCTCATTTCCTTCTCTAAACTCACCTGAACATCATGCATGCCCGAAGATGCATTCACGAAAAATAAAAGACTATACCTAAGGAACTAACATAACATTGAATATTCATAAACATGATTAAAGTTAAAGTTCGGCAATTAAACCCTAACAAATGTAGCCAATACATAAAAACTAAATCAATGTCTTGTCACCAAAACCCGGTGACTATAGAAAACTTAACCTGGCAAAGATATTTGTTCAGTCACTACAACCGGTGACATAGGCAAACTTACCAAAGAAAACAAATTACTTGAATAACAGAAAAATAAAGGTAAATAGAAGGAATCTAGTTCAAGAATTATACTGAAAGGTCTGCAGGCTACGTCTAGGCGCCGGTTTCGAGTGGCTGCTAATTCGACAGGGAGGGCTGAAACTGGAGATTTTTGCCAGACTGGTTGCCAACACGGGGGTTACTGGAGACTTCTACATCAACCAACTCCACGTGAGAGTTAATCTGCTCCACCAGCTCCCTCATACTTGTCGTTTCTTCTTCATCGATAGGCCCCAGAGGATTTTGCACGGTTGGAGCAGGGCTCGAGAAAGGTATTTGACCAAGATCCCTTAAAGGAGAGTCCTCAGGGACCCTCAAGGGTTGCAGAGCAGCCATCCAACCTTCCTCAAAGGCTAGCTTCTGAGCTTCCTGGATGACAAGCTCTGTAGAGTTTTTCGCGTCAACGAACTCCTTTTGTACCGTTTTTTTTCATAGGCCTCTAGAGCTACCTTTAGGTCAGCCAACTCCTCGGCCTATACAATAGTCATGCTCACAGCCTCAGCTAGTTTCAGCTCAGTCTCCCCCAACTTAACCTCCAACTTAGAAGATCTCTTTTCTGCCGCCGCTTTAGCCTTTTCAGACGTAGCAGCCCTCTTTTCCATAGTTGCAACAGCTTTAGTTTTCTCTTTCACAGTCACCTCAGCCACGTCCTTAAGGGCTTTCTCCCTATCAGCATCCTTGGCCAGCTCCTTCACCCACCCATTAAGTATGTGAGCCAGTTGAGTGGTCTGATGAGGCAACAATGATAAGTATAAAAACAGAAAGGATGTATAGGAGTTAGTGGTAAACTGAGAAACAAAGAATTACCGCAATAGTATGCCATTACACCTCCTCCTCATGGACTCGTCTGTGCCCTCCTCGAAGGCCTACATGTCCTCAGGTAAAAGGAGCACATGCACCAGACTTTGGGCAACATGACCCCCCTCACTTTTTTCTCACACTCGTACACTTGCAATCACAAGAAAGGCTTACCGTTTAGCTGGAATGTAGGCTGCCATTCCGGAATAGCTCAGGAGGAGGACGCCATGTTCGTCCCGGTCTAGGTCGTTGGCTCTTGGATGATGATACCTCATGATGGCTGGGGGGAGTCTTGGTTAGAGCATCACTCAGACCGGTAGGGGTATGCTCAGTAATACGTTACCTTTTTCGGGTTCGGTCGGAGGGAGGAGGATGAGGGAGCGTTTGGCCATGGCCCTGAGGTGGTTGCTGCTGCGCAGTTTGCCTTACGCTGGGCACAAAATGATTGATCGTCATGGTCCTTCTGGTCACCATGTCTTTACCACGGCGGATTCGGTTTCAGAGGAGTTAATAGATTCTGCAGCTACTTGCTTAGCTTCTTGAATGGGAGCCTCGGACTCAACAGGGGCCTCGAGTTGGACGAGAGCTTCCTGAACGGGAGCTAGTTCTCAGAGGCATTTAGACACACGTTCTGCCGATTCGTCCCGCATTGGCTCAAGCTCGTCCGAACAAGTATATCGCCAACCAAGTTCTCGAGCTTCACCTACTGTGAACTTCAGAGGAAGAAAATTTACGTGCTGAACATCAATGTAGGAGAGAAGGGGACTGTTTACCAAAAAAGCTTGCCGAAAGGTTGCCAGGTCAAGTACACGGGTTCAACACCGAGAATTAGATGGGACGCTTGGAGCTACCTGTCCCAATGGACAAATATCTCGTACCTTAGTATGAAGTTCAGATCCCTTACATGAACTACCCTAAGATCCTGGGTAAACACTTTATCGTGAGTCAATATTCAGATGAGTAAAATGATCATAAGTAGAAAGACGAACGAGTTAGAGATCGGTACGAACTCACTTCGCGTCGTGAGAGAGGGCAAGGGATTTCATCGGCAAACCCATTGCCGTGCACCCGAACGAACTCCCCGACATAAATCCTATTAGAGTTAGGTAGGCACGAAATTAGCTATATACTCATATCTCTAACCTTTAAGTAATAGTTGGTTCTCTTATTCCCACATAGACTATACATGTGGTTTATGTCGTGGTGGTCTAATTGTAAACCGAACGTTTGATTCAACCTACTGACACAACTAACTACCAGTAAAAATTGGGAGGAAGTTGGTCGAGGCACAGCCCATAGTACCTAAGGGTATTGAGTAAAAGAGGTTCCATGGGAAACCTAACCCCACCCTCTGGAATCGCCATTAAAGGGAAAAAAACAGTATTGGCCCCTCTGTGGAGAGCAATTTCACTCTTGTGGCAATACGCCACTTCCACATCATTAGGAATGTCAAATTTTTGCCTAAATGTGGCTAAGGATGTCTCAGTGTTCAGAAGGAAAGCATAATCCATCTTAAACTCTAAAATTTGAGGGAAGAAATTCGAAGAAAGAAACTGAAGTAAAAGAAAGAGGTAGAGAACTTACTTTGGGCTCTAGGAAAGAAAGGGACTTTGTACTGATGGATAAGCGCACAGACAAATGCACGGCAGAGAGAAAACTCAGAGAATGGAAAGTGAAAAAGTGAAAGAATGATTTGGGATGGGCTATTTATAGGAAGCAAAGGAAAGTGAGCAACGTTTAATCAGCAATAATGAGGATTAATTAGCAATAATAAAACAAACTTTATGGATACCAATGCCAATTGACACGCTCGCCGCCTCGGTTCACAAACCGTCAGGTAATGATGACGACTAAACTAAACAGCCAAATATAACACGCCTTTTGATAACGCATTAATGAGTTTCTGGAATCGCCCAAATATCCCCCCATTGAACTTCTCGGATAGCAATTGCCTTTTTGGATTCCTTGATTCTTCTCGAGAGCTGGGCATGAATCAAGGGGGGCTAATGTACGGCATTGTGGTACCCAAACCCATTTAGGCCTTGGATTCTGATTCAACAGTGTGGCCCATGGACCTAACGTCTTTCTACCTAAGACCCCATCCCGAACCCACAAAAGCCATGGGCCCAAGCTTCGTATTGCTTAAAAGCCTGAGTAGGCAATCTTCATTAGCACACACCTTATTTCACCACTTGGTCCTTGCTCGACGAACCATTCCCGAGCAAGAAGAAAGGCATTCGAATACAACACCCCTCGTATCCCCCACAGTGCCTTGGGGAATATCGTTGCCAAGCATATCTACTGGAGTTGCAACTAGTTCCAATGCCACACTCACCACACTCCACTCCCACCTAAACACCCACTTACGATTAACGATATTGACCTCTTATTGCACTAACTTTGAAAGCAATCATAATCCCTCCACTAATTTTGGGCTATAAATATGAGAAGTTAAGGAATGGAAAATGTTGTTGAAAGGTTCTGAAGGAAATTTAGAGTTGAGAGCAATAGAGTCATTAAAGGGAGAGGGAAGGAATACCAAGGTTAGCGAGATAGGATCAAGTCTCTGAGCTAGAATCACCTAAAGTAGAAAATTCAAAACCCATATCACAAATAAATTGTGAATCCAAGAGTGAGTCAACCTGTCAATCTCGTTCTAGGTGCGCACAAAGACCTTATGAATGTACCAAATAATCATTGATAATTAATTCTCCTAACAATTATAAAAGAAATTTTAATAAAACCAAATTAACAATTTTATATCTCAAAAATAAAAATGATTTTAAACACACCAAAAAAAATTTTATATATATATATATATAGTATAAAAAATGAATAAAGAATATTGAATTGTTAAATTCTAATAAAATTCATGAAATGCATTGGGCCGACCGGGGCAGACCGGCAGTCATTTGTTATTTGACCATGAAACTGTCCAATGTGTAAAATGCCCTGACCTTTTACCACAAAATGGTGACGTGCGTGAACCCTCTGCAAATTGGTAATCCTTGAAATACGTGTCTCTTTCATCAAAAAAAGGAAAAAGAAATACGTGTCTCTAATCACTTCCTACCACTTGTGGTCTAGGCGTGAGATTCTTGAAAATCTGTTGTAATCTCTGTTGTACAACATTTATGAATTGTCCATCCATTCGACAAAGATTGAAAACAGAACCTGTAGCTACTTATTATTGTCCTACTACTGCGGCTATATTTGGTATATTCTTTATATAATTTTTGGGTAGTGTTAGAAATTGCTTTATATTAAAATTTTGACCAATTTTATAAAATGTGGAGCTAACGACAAAGGAGCTGAAAATAGTGAGGCCCTTTGGTTATTTAACAACTTATTTTTAATTTTTAAATAATATTATATTTATTTTTACACTTTTTCATTTATATGTATTTCAAAATATTACAAACAATATTATTCAAACTACTCTACCAAACAGGCCCTAAAATATTACTAAAGTAATAAATTAAACTAAAATTTTTTATGAAAAATGGTTATTTGTTTCTAATTTATAAATTATGTAACAAAATACCCATATTTTGAAATTATTTAGCAAAATATCATTTTTTTTAAACTCAATTTTAACAAAATTGAGTTACAGGACAAATTCGACATTAGTAATGTCAAGTTCTATACATATTTTGCCACTTAAATTTTCTTGAAAATTTAAGTGGAACTTGACATTGCTAAAAATTTAAGTGGTTACATTTAAAAATATACACAAAACTCGCCATTGTTAATGTCGAGTTCTATCTGTAATTCGATTTTGTTAAAATCGAGTTTAAAAAACAAAGATATTTTGCTAAATAATTTCAAAAAATGAGCATTTTACTACATAATTTATAAATTAAAATAAATAAAAATTTAAAAAAAATTGAATTTTATTTATCACTTTAGTAAATTTTACTATTTTCAACTCCTTCCGTTAATTCATGAAAATTTTATTTCTTTTTTATTAGTTAAAACCCACAATAACTCATCCTTAAAACCCACAATAAGAGCATCTCCAATAGCTTAGGTAAAAGGAAAATAATCTCTATAATAGAGAATGAGACTCAAAAAATTGTCTCTAATAGATTCTCTAAATCATTTTTTTTTTTTTGGCTCATGAAAAATCACTCATCAAATCTGACAGGCTACTATACATTAGCAAAAGAATAAAATTAAATAAAAAAATTAGCCAAAAAAAGGAGTGGGAATGGGGTATGGGAATATGTGTGTTAAAAAATGAATAAATAATGAATGAAGAAATAATATTTAAATAAAATAAAATAAATATAAAAAATTATTAAAAAATGTATTTAAAAAAATAAATAAATAAAGAAAATATTACTGTTTATTGTCTAAATAATATGAAAATATAAAGGAACTGCTGAAGATACCCTTACATTTCCATAATTTGGACGAAAATGGGTAACTAATTTTTTTTTCCTAACTATCTAGTTAGTTGTTAAGGTTTTGAAACTATATTTTTTATTAGTATCTCGAGTTCAAGAGGCTCGATTTAGGGTCTATAAATCGAGTTTTTGGGACTCGATTTTCATGAGTTGTTCACGTCTGATGTGGCGTTTTTTCCACGTGGCGACTACGTGGAAATCGAGTCTTAGAGACTCGATTTCCAAAGCAAAAAAATTTTTAAAAATTTGAAGTCTCATGCACGGCCTCACCTCACCGGATCAGATCAGATCAGAGAGAGAGAAAGACCAGATCAGAGATCAGAGAGAGAGAAAAAGTCAGATCAAATCAGTTGAAAGACCCAGGCCATGCGGCCTGAGCTCGCGCGACCCAGGCGCCGCGCGAGCTGGGTCTCACGAGGCCTGGCCGCGCGGCGACTGGGTCACGCAAGCTTAGGCCGTGCGCGGCCTGGGCTCTAGCCTGGGTCGCACCGGGGCCTCGTGAGGCCTGGCCGCGCGGCGGCTGGGTCGCGCGAGCTAAGGCCGCGCGGCCAGGCCTCGCGAGGCCCCAACGCAACCCAAGCTAGAACCCAGGCCATGCACGGCCTGAGCTCGCGCGACCCGCGAGGCCAGGCCTCACGAGCTCAGGCCGCGCGCAGCCTGGGTTCTGGCCTAGGTCGCGCCGGCCTAGGTTCATTCCTTCTTCTTCGGGTTTTTTTTTTCTTCTGCTATGATTTCTTTTTCGCTGGAGTTGTTTCAATATATATATGGGTTTATAAATCGAGTCTCAGATACTTGATTTTCATGTGTGACGCCACGTGACCCTCAAAAACTCGATTTATAGCCTCTAAATTGAGTCTCTTAAAGTCGAAATACTAGTAAAAAATATAATTTCAAAACCTTAACAACTAACTAGATAGTTAGAAAAAAAAAAATTTAATTGCCCATTTTCGCCCATAATTTGTATGAACTACGTTTTCCAATCTATTACAATTTTCTATGTAAACTTCGTCCACTTCGTTGCGTTTGATTCTCTGATTTGATGTTTTGATCCAAAATCTGGCGGTGTACAACTTTGGGACTTTCAACAGTGATGGTGTGGTTCAAATCCAATCAAATCTACGTACACTAGGATTGCTTCCCCTACAAAACTAAGGCCAAAAAGTGTTATGTCAAAGCTACAGCTGTATTAGAGACAAATGCATATAAAACTGAGCCCAGTTTGCAGTTTCAACCATCTTGTTATCCAATGCGTTTTTTCTTTTGCAGTAAGAGTAAGTTGAGCTAAAAGGAAAAGACCCGCTTCACTATTTGGTGAGTCCAAAGCTTTAGCTAAACATCCAGTGCTTGGTTTGGACAGAAAACCATGAAGAAAGTTTCAGTTACTTCCCACAATTTGGGAACACTGCCAAGCCCGGGAGCTCCTAGTTACCGGGATAAGAGTGTTGGGAGCCAAAAGGGTTGGAGCTCAGAACGTGTACCACTGTCAAGTAATAGAAGCCGAAGGAATTCGAGTAGTGCTTCTTTTTTGTTGCCATTTAATAGTGGAAAGACTCTGCCTTCAAAGTGGGAAGATGCTGAGAGGTGGATTTGTAGCCCTGTTTCAGGAAATGGTATGGTTAAACATTCAAGTTCTCAGACTCATAAAAGGCCTAAGTCCAAGAGTGGTCCAATTGTGACGCCTCCAGGGGTTGTTTACTACTCCAATTATTCACCAGCAATGCAGGGATTTGAAGGTGGCAGTGTGAGGAATAGGATGGTGGGTTCTCCGCTATCAGCTGGAGTATTGGCTGCTGATAGCGTTGTTGTTCATTATGGTAATTCTAATGGAGAACAACCTTATTTAATGCATTCTGAAAATACTAATTGGGTACAACAATCTCCTAGTTTGCCTGGATGGTTGGAGTTGTTGAGTGAGCCTTCGTTGTCTAGCTCTCAAGGT
This sequence comes from Quercus suber, assembly GCF_002906115.3. Lineage (NCBI taxonomy): Eukaryota > Viridiplantae > Streptophyta > Magnoliopsida > Fagales > Fagaceae > Quercus > Quercus suber. The sequence continues at coordinate 362,318 of NW_027069630.1, read as the reverse complement.
ATGATGTTCCTCTTCTTTTTTACAGGCACATTTTAGATAATGAATTGAACCTGCATCAATATTCAATAACTCTAGAGTCACAAAATTTTTCACAATTGTTGAGATGGCTAATAGTAAATGGTTAACGATAAAGTGATGTTTAGTGGGCGCGCGTGAGAATCAGTAACAACTTTGACATATGTGAAATTTGTTCTGAAAAATTAGGCTAGGATGTTAAATTTTTTTTTTTTTCAAACAGTTGTGGAAGCCGCTGTGAATACTTAAACAGCAGCTATAGGTGTCAGAACAGAAATTGAGTGTCGTGTGCTGGGGGCAATGCATGTGATCCAGTGCGTGGGATGCTTTATGGACAAAATTATTTGTCAGAGTCAGATACCTGTCAGCCAGTATTGTATTTGGCCTCACACAACATGAAGGAAAAGTTCTTATTTTCCCATCATCGTCTTATCATTACAAATTTTCCCCTAGCTATCCAAATCAACTTGACAGGGTCATCTATTAGACAAATTCGTAGATTTAGGCTGTAATTTTAGGGGATTGATCTAGGAATCCCACTTAATTAGTAAAGGTTTGGGATAAAATTGTTCTGTTTCCCTATATTCTTCATGGAGGATATCATCATGAAAAATATTGTACATAATATTGGAATCTTCCTCGAAGGAATAATTATGTTATGCATCGTTTATACAAAACATCCTTCTTGTGGCCCATAGATATAGGATCCACATGCTATGGATTCAACAGTTGTTGGGTCCTCATACTGTAAGAGGGATGTTACGTTTGCCGGATGCATGAGATACTATTTCTCCCAAAAGGAACTAGGGAGCCGTTTGCAAATTGATGTCATAATTTAGTTACATGAGGTTAAGGTAATAACATTCTACAATCTTGAGAACAACAAATAAATGAACTCAAATAAAGGAGTAATATTGATTCCACTGCTGAATGATGCATTTTTAATTTACTTCAATTCTTTACATGTTAGATTGTCTCTGTTGGATCATATGTACAGATGAGAAACTTGATGAAACTGAGGAAATCATGGATTCTGGTTCTGTTTCACGAAGAGATATGGCAACCCAAATGAGCCCTGAGTGTGGCTTCCACTCATCTCCAAGAGGGAAGTCTCCGTTTTCTCCGACTCATCAACCTTTGCCATCTGATATTGTGGAAACAGAAAGTGACTATTCTGCTAAATTAGAAATCAGGGATGTGGAGGTTGACAAACGAGCTACTGTTATTAGGTGGTCTAAAAGACGTACTAGTAATGTGAATAAGAAAGGGTTGCCACACGTTGAAGACCTGAATAAAAATGCTGAGGAAGCTCAAGCTTCATCTTGGAATATTGCAGAGTCAGAAATGAACATTTCAAAGTATGTTTTCTTTAAATCCTATCTTGCACCCATTGCTTCGGTTGAACATAATCCTTCTGTTGTTGGGTTAAATTTATGAAGAAAAACCAATCTTTCAGACTGCTTGTTCTCTTCATTGCTTCAGTTGGGACTTATAACTTATAAGGAGTTAAATTGAATTTGTCCTTACAACTGAAAAATGATTGAACTATGTTCCTTCCTTGAGTGCTGATTTCAAAAGTTTAGACCAGAAACAACTGGTTTTCCAAGCACACGGAAGGGGTCACCCTTTCTGTTTGGTAACAAATGGCAAAGTCTTTTCCAATCAAGTGCCTGCACTTGCTGCTACTAAGAATTTGCCAAATCTTTGTACCCCTCTCTCTCTTCGAAAATCTCAATGCTTGGAATCTATTGGACCAACATTTTATGGTCAACCGGTTTACTGAAGTCTCAAATGTGAGTGGTGTGATCAGTTAAGTTTTGAAATCTCATATGACATACTAATAAGTAGTAACAAGAGTGAAGGGTTAATATAATATAATTGAGTTTAAACTCATTGGCTTAATCTTTTGGGGTAAATGAAGTCCTTATATGCTATATTAGGTATTAAGCCCTCAATTGAAATCTTTCCAACTTGCGATCTCCCCAACATATTAGCTAATTAAATTATTGGTATTTAATTTAATTTTTGTAGAGTGAAGGCTATTTTAGCAATTGGGTTTTTATCTGTCTTAATACGTCCATATGGGCGTGCCTATTGTACTCTAATGTGGAGTTTATAATTGATAAATAAAATTTCTATTAAAATTTTTCTATAATGGCTTGGTGCTAATTTCTAGATTTTCTATTGTGTTTGATGATGATTTCAAGCAACTTATTTCATGTTTTTGTTTATTTTCCCTCAAAAATCCTTGGAAAATATTGTGCTGCATTAACGTTGGTAAGAGCACTCATTGTACGACATCAACTCTAGTATTAGAGATCATTGTTCTGGATTGGCTTGCAGGTTGCAAAGAGAGGAAGCCAAGATCACTGCATGGGAAAACTTGCAGAAGGCCAAAGCTGAAGCAGCAATACGAAAACTTGAGGTTGATTCATTTTCAGCATTATATTTTATACACCAATTCAACTACATTTTGCTATTGGAAACAGCAGAAATACTAAGATACTTTAAAGAATTCATTTTTAAGCTCACTCTCTCATCCTTTTCCAAATTCTTTTCGAGAACAAGTAAAAAGTTCAACAAGTTCTGTTTTGAAAAATGTACGATTCTTTCTAGTCTTGGTTTATTGAGATCCTGTTATTATGTGTCCTATGCTAACTAGAGTTTGGTTCAGATGAAATTAGAAAAGAAGAAATCATCATCAATGGATAAGATATTAAACAAGCTGAGAGTTGCACAGATGAAAGCCCAAAAAATGAGAAGCACAGTTTCAGTCGATGAAGTCCCCAAGACTAATCACAAGATTTTTTCTTTCAAAAAGTATGTGCAGATGGGTTCCTTAAGCGGTTGTTTTACCTCCTATGCGTCCTAAATCCTCATATATGTTTTGCACCAGGTAAATGGAATTTCTGACTTCAAACTTCAGAGTTTGTTCATGGCTACTCCACACTTTTTTGTTTCAAAAAATCTAGGGACAAAAAAAAAAAAATCACTGACTGTTGGTGTAGCTTGTAGTGATTGGTTATGTAATAAAAATTGTACCAGTGATGAGCTTATATGAATGTTGCTCTAACTTGCCACCTTAATAAGTTGCGAAAATTTTGTGTTCTTAACATTATTCTTTTTTTGTTGCAGAGTGTTGATTGGATTCTACATTCTCTCTAGGTGAGAGGAACTGCGTTGACCAGCCAAATTTGGATGTTAAGAGTAGTCTAAGATAAAAGGCCAAATTGCTGCAGTAATATGATGAGAAGAATGACCGCAGTTTCTTTTCAATTCAAAAGCAATGATTCTCCACATTAATGTCATCGGTGACTGGTATAGAAGCTCTTCTAGCTATTGTGCTCTCTAATATGTTTTGTTAAGAAGTCCCATATGTTGCATTATACGGATGCATGATGTGTTTAATGATTAAAATTTTGTGCATCAGACCATGAGAGTATTCTTGGATACTTGAGACATTATAGTTTAGTGTGAATACAAATTTTCTTTTACATGGTTTAGTAATCATCCTTTTGTGTATGAGTAATGTTGTGGACACCATCTATTTCATAATTTTTTTTTTTCACAATCTACTAGGGTGAAATGTAGTTATTGCTTTTATATGGACACATTAATGACATTGTTGTAAATTTTATCATTCACAACTTGTCAACTTCACAGACATTAAGATAAAAATATAAAATAAAATAAAATAAAAATTATGCGTGTGATGCATCCCATGGTAGTAGGAATGCTTTTTATTTTATTTTTATAACTAAAAAGGGGATCTCTTTATTTAGTTATAATAGTTACAAAATAGTTGAGTCCAATGGCAATCCCTAACTCTGGCTAATCCGGGATTACCAATGACATACTACCATCAGTGTTAAGTTTGACAAAAGATTGTTGGGGAGGTGTCCAGTAAAGCAACCGTTGAATCTGCGTAGAGGGTGATGGTATTTCGCAATGAGGACGAATTCATTAACATAATTGATAATTTGATGAATCTAGGCAGATGGGGATATGATTTCTTGCCGCAATAGGCAAGCATTACGAGCGAGTCATATGCCTCATATGGTTAAAGCAAATAATGTATTCCGGAATAACATAAAAGTAAAAGTTGTTCTTTGATTCCAAGGTTCTGTTAAGCCTGATAAAGGTGTGAGGTTGAACAAGGTCCCCAAATGGGGATAGGAAGGGAGGGAATGTCCAAATGAAATGAGTCCATCTACACCCCTAAAGAATGTTGAGAATACGACCGCAGTTTCATGACTTTTGAATACATAACATTTTTATTATAAAAATAAATAAAAGATAATGCACCGTTTTCCGTAGTGGCTATTTTGGATGGAGAAAGAGGGAGGGTTATTAGAGTTGGTCGTAAATTCCGGTCAGCTCTACTCTACTCCTCTATCCATCCATCCATCCAAATTGGCCATAGAAAAAGGCATATTGGCAAAGGGTGTAAGTAGATGACACCAGCAAAAGCAGAAGGCTAGCAATGTTAAAATGTTGCATTATGAAGAATGTGATCAGCTGGCTTTTCAGGAAATAACGCTTTAGAAGGTACACGTGATATAGCTATGAGTGAAAAGAAAACCGATAAAGCATGTGATATTTGCCACTTGCCACGAATGACAGTCATTATGTCACTAGGAATTTATGTGATCGTTACATTTAACAACCCTATCACATGGGGATGGGGGGTGGAACCCCACACCCAGGCCACAGGCTGCAACATGTAAGAGCATCCACAGCAGTGTAGCTATAATACTATAATGCTAAATTTTAGCTCCAAAAACACAAAAAAATGCATACAGCAGTGGTGCTATAGGTAAATATTATAGATGAATTGCTACAGTGCACATCTATAAATAGATGTGCACTGTAGCACACATCTAAAAAAAAAAATTTAATTTTTTATTCAATCCTCTATTAAAATAATCTCACCGTCTCTCTCATCAGCTCTCATCTCTCTCACAGCTCTCATTTCTCTCATCTCTCTCTTCAAGCTCTCATCTCCCAGTCCACGCCGTCGCCGTCCCAGCCCACGCCGTCCCAGCCCATGCCTCAGCCCACGCCGTCCCACGCCATCCCGTCCCAGGCCGTCGTCGTCCACGCCGTTGCCGTCCCACACCATCCCGTCCCACGCCGATCAGCACTTTTTGTTTTTTTTTTTTTTCCTGGTGTGGGCTGTGGTGTGGTAGGTGGTTGGTTGATTTTTTTTTCTTTTGTTGGGTGGTGGTGGTGGTGGTTGTTGTGGTTGTGGTTGTGTGTGTGGGGCTGTGATGTGTGGACTTGGTTAATTTTTTTTTTCTTTTGTTGTGAGCTGTGGTGGTGGTGGTGGTGGTGGTTGTGGTTGTGTGTGTGGAGCTGTGATTTTTCTTTTGTTGTGGGCTGTGGTGGTGGTGGTGGCGGTGGTGGCGGCGGCGGTGGTTGTGGTTGTGTGTGGCTATGATGTATGAGTGTAGTGAATATATTATTTTATTATAGTTTAATATTATTTTATTGTAGTAGATATATTATTTTATTGTGATGTTTATATTATTTTATTGTATTGAAAGCTAAAATAGATCCATTGCTGCAGCATATGTATAGGTATAATAGATATAGTAACTTTTGGTGGAGCTAAAAAGCTAAATTTTTAGCTCCACTGCTGTGGATGCTAACAAGCTCGATATAAATGATGGTTCTGTCAATTATGGCACTGGGTGTTGTTCTCAGGAATGAGACATGAATACACTACATGCGGCTGATTTTGTGCTGGAAACTCTGCTCATCCCTGCAGGCCACACCGGCTCTGCTTGGGCTCCACCCTTGTTAGATAATGGAACAATTCAGACCACAGACCAAACCGAGAACACTGACACAACCAACAGAACAGACCAATCACCTCCTAATTATTTACAGAGCAACATTGGAGTTTGGAAAACACAATAATTAGTTACTAAACGTGACAGGCAAATAGCCAACCGCGGGTACTGCAGATAGGTGAACCAGACACAACGGATCACTTAACACTTTAGTTTTATTAATTCGGACAATTTTTCAAAACATAGGGGCAGGTTCCAACCTATGTTCCCCAGCACATTACATATATAAATGCATTGAGATGGGTGCATAAACATGAGTCTATATATAGCCCATTAGGTCTGACTTTGAAAATGAACATCCTAATAGTATATTTAAGTCATACAATTTAACACAAAATGCAATGCATTTTTAAGAGAAGCAATGTGCAAGTTCTCCTGGCCAAACTCTTTAGTATGGCCTATACCTCCAATCTGCTCTTGATGGTCTGGCACTGCCAATTCCATAGCCCCACTGCAAAACAAAGATGGCATCATATACGACATTACTAAGTACCAAAAAAATAGTAACAATAACAGACATGCCTAAGAACTGTTCATTTATTAATTGCAGAATACATTAAGAACTAAGCATTAAATGAAGAAAACCTACTTTTCTTCACAGAAAAAATTGCCTGGTTCCAAAGATTACAAAAGTATCAACAGAAGTCAACTACTAGATCTGGAATATTTTGCAATTATTGCTACATTAAGAGATCAATATACATACACTCACGTCATCGAAATCCAGGCTTCCATACATCCTGCCATAAGTGCGCATGGGACCGCCATAGCCTCCAAAGGATTCAGCACCATTCATCATAAAATTTCCACTGGGACCAGCGTCATCAAGAGGTGTGGCTGAATCTATTGCAACCTGCCGAGCAAGTTGAAAAGTCAAAACCGCGACATTCTACAACTGCTTAAGGATGGAAAATGGTTGCAATATGACTAAAAGAATTCGATTTCATACCTGATGTCCACAAATTTCATGAGCCCTTCGAGATACACGATCTGCTACACCTTCTTCAGCAAAAGTTACAAAACCAAAACCCCGGTGTCCAGTTCTCTTAGGGTCCTATATTTATATGCATTTCACAAGATCGTCAGTTACCTTAAATCAATTTTTCACTCATAACATGTAGGCAATAGCAATCTTACCTTGGGAACATAGACATCTAATATACGACCAAATCTACCGAAATACTGACGGAGATCATCAGCGGATGCCTCCTGAGGAAGCCTACCAACGAAAATCTTTTTGCCCATTCCTCGAGAGGGCTCACCCCCTGGTCCAACATAATAAGGAAAAATTGACTGCATCAATTAATATAACTGGTATACATTTCACACATGTACATTCATAGGTTACTTACTTCCATAAACAGGGCCTGGATGATCATATAAAGTAGGTGCACCAAGAGCTGCATATCTAGTGGCTGCGGATATATAAGCATTGTATGCACCATAGCCACCCTGCGCCACTCTGCCTATTGGCCTGAAGTCATCTTCCTGAGAATATAAAATTATATTAGCTTAATTTAGAAACACAAGTTTACTGCGAATAAAATTCAATTGTAAGCTAAAAGAGATAGGATGTTCTGCTTTCAGGAAAAAAGCAGAAGGTGCAATTAAGAAAGAAAAAGACTAGTCATACTGTCACTTGCCTTTGGTGTTGCTCGATCAACAACTACAGTTGAACCTCCTAATTCATGAGTTTCAGCCATCAAACTGTCCACAGATTCTGGAAGACGAGAAACAGATAATGCCAGTCATTTTGCAAATATTCTTGGTTTTTTTTTTCTTAAGAGAATACTAACAGGGTAACAAAAGCTATCTCATGTTCTAGTGTAGTTTTTCTTTTATTGGTGAGCTATACGCACACACCTAGTGGGTCTTAAAGCCACAAGGCCATGAGCTCATCCTCCACCTTGTTCTTTGAAGGGGAGGAGCTGACATTTGAGCTAAAGCTCATACCTTCTAGTATAGTCAAATTTTAATATTTAAGAAATCAAGATTGTCAATAGAAATCACTTAAAAAGCAGATACCTTAAATCCATTCACATTCGCCATTTCCCCTTTTTCTGGGGGCCCCCGCAGGGGGGGGGGTGTGGAGTCATTTCTAGGATTTCATATATGGATATAGACTGAACTTTATATCTCACAGACCAATGATAAAAATTCAAAAACATCTCTTCTTTTGTAGAACAATAATTATCGGGAAGGTAAGATTATGATGTTCAAAGAACCAAATGTCATGCAAAAACTAGCTGTATGGCATCAAGTTAAGTAAGATGGTCTGACCTGCATTTTCAAAGGTGATAAACCCAATTCCACGATGCATTTTTGAGCCTTGATCCTACAGAACAAAGACATCAATTACATCCTGTTGATTACAACCAGAGCAATCATTGCAATATAAATTTGTATGTGTGTGTGTGTGTGTGTGTGAGAGAGAGAGAGAGAGAGAGCAGAGCAGAGCAGACCTTAGGCATGTACAAGTCCGTTATCTCACCATATTTCTCAAAATGGCTGGTAGAAAAAAAAAAGGGTTAGAGACCAACATGTTTCCTCAACATACTTCATTGAATCATGCTATAAAATTAGCAAAGGTATGACAAAATAAAGTATCTTGATAATCTAGCAATCAACTCCATTACCTTCGGAAGGTTGCTTCCGTCACAGATTGTGGGATCCTGGCAACAAAGATCCTGGTAACTTTCTTTGCCGGCGCTCTCATTTCCTCCTGCCAAAAGAAACCATCACATATAATTGTCAGCAGAAAATTACAATTGGATCTCATGAGGAAAAAGTGAGAGAATGGAAATCGCAACAACAAATAAAATGTACTAATTTTAAATTCTGTAATGCAACCTTCGGGGTAGCCACTTTAACTTCCAGAATTCTGTTGCCAAGAAAGTGCTCACTTGACAATGCATTCTGTAGCCAGAAAGACATCATACATCAAACATTATCATAGACATAATAAATATTCAAATTTGTACAACTTCAATATTTGTCTAATCAATCAAAAATATCCTGCTAAATAAAGATAAGTAAAGAACATAACACGAATTCTAATCAATTCTAAATTTGGACTGACCTTCGCATCTTCATCCGATGCAAATGTTACATATCCAAAACCACGAGACCGGCCCGTTGACCGCTCCTAAATCATAAAAACAAATAGAATTGCATTACTTTTTAAAATAAATTCCAAAATAATAGGAGAAAAAGAAGCAGCAAATATTAAAATTTTGTACAATAGTTTATGTATAAAAGAATTTATGGAAATTGCAATCTCCAAATTGCCCATCCCTGAGGAATAGAGTACAATTAAATTTGAATAAGAAATTTTCCTGAGGACAATCAAGAAGCCTCCTAAAGGTCCAATTCTAGCCATTTTTTTAAATCAAAGGCTCAACCATATCCTGGTCTAGTCTCTACCTCTTTCACATAAACCACTTCTTATGACAGCCTAACTAATGACCATGTAATATTTCAAATGTAATTGAGATGCAGCATACAACATCCTTTTACATTTGATCTAGTGTGGAAAAAAATGATTTTAGTCAACTTTCTCTGACAATTATTCAATCCACATAAAGGTTTCATGCATGAGCAGGCATTTCACGTGTTAGGTGGTAAGCTAAGATACTCAACAGTGGAAATAAGTGTTAAAGTACTGGACAATGCTAAGACATGTTGTTTGATGTTGTTGTCAAATGTCTCTATCATATATATCAAATTAAATCCATGAATATTTGTTCTTGTATGATTTTGTATTGAAAGTACAACGAAGTAAAAGATGTATCGAATTAAACATCTACTACTAGAAAAATAACTAAATATGTTCACTGGTCACTTCCATTTTGAGAGAAATTAAATTTGTGGAGTTAAAGAGTTGAGGGTCCCAATGCCATTCCTTATATTTAAATCAATAAAATGCCTTTTCCACTGAAAATGAAATTTAAATATTTCACACAATTATTTTTGCATGAATTCTTCAATACAGAAACCAATTTCAGCCAAAATTTAATCCATACAAAAACTAAGCACAAAGAGAAAGCATGAAACCACAAACTGGTGTAACTGATAAAGCAAGTCCAATCCAAAGAAATAGACAAACAGAAGTATTAAACTTTGACAACGCAAGTTCATAGGAAATGCAAAAAATACTAGAAAAACCAAAAATCCCATTGATTCCTCTAATCCATATACTCTAAAAGCCGTATCTACAAGAAATCATCTTAAGCTAAGGTTGTGCACTAGCCAATAAAAAAAATCCACCAAGAGAAAATCAAGACCAAGCTTAGGCAGAAAGAGGTCATGGAAAACTTGGGAAGAAGGAAAATAAATTAATCATGCCTGGTTGGACAGAAAGTAAGGAAGCAAATGCAGTAAGAGTGAAGGAAGTGATTGCATCTGGATGAGGGTTTATACGCAATTACCTGCATCAGAGCTTAGGCAGGATTTGGGTGCATTGGGACACTCTGGAACTAGGAAGCATAGACATGCATACGGGTACAGGTATAACACAACGATATGACAATTTCTGAGAAATTAGGATACAACATGACGGGAATACATCTTTAATTAATTATTACATATATTTTTTTTTATATATTGTTAAGCATTTATTTTTCATATATTGTTAAACATATATCAATTTAAGAGCAATAATGGATAATAAAGTGAATCCAAGGCTATTAAACAATGTTTAGAATACAATTAATTTTTCAAAAAAAAAAAATCTTAACCCATCAAATACTAATAGGACCATCATTTATTAAAGAAAATTATTATTGTTTGGCAGGACACATTTGGGACACACATGCAGCTGTGTCCGAAGAGTATCCAAGTCCGACACAGACGTACAGCCCATTTTGCTGTGTCCATGCTTCCTAGCTAAGGAAGCAACAGTGTCCTCATTGTATCAATTTGATCAGGTAATTCAGTATCAGGTGGAAGACAAGCAAGGGTTTTTTAGATGGCTTTTGTTCATTAATGCATGCTTCAAACAATAAAGTGCAAGGAAGACAGCTATGGACCAGCTGGAGTCCTTTAAAGTTCAGATTGAAGCTAAACCATGGTTGATCACAGGTGATTTTAATGTGGTCAAGATTATTGAGGAGAAATCTGGCAATGAGACTTAATCCTAGTATGAATCAGAATTTGGGAAGTGTTTATTCAATAACAAGGTGATGGAACACAGTTTTGTGTGTAACTTCTTCGCATGGGGCAACAAAGGAGATGGTGGTGAATTTGTAGCCTAGAAGTTGGACAGAGTGCTAGGGAATATAGAGTGGCTAACAGCTTTCAATCAATCTCCTGCTGAATTCTTAGCTCCAGGGGTTTCAGACCATGCACCAGCTGTAATCTCAATTGGTGCTAAGCAAAACTATGGCCCTAAACCCTTCATATACATCAACTTTTGGTCTGAGTAATTCTTGAATAGATAAGGGAAACTTTCAGTGGCAGCTTGGTGGGACATTTTAAGACTGGTGGAGGATTGAGATAAGGAGGTTTTGTCTCCTTATTTGTTTGTGATAGCAATTGAGATATTCACAAGATTAATGCAGCAGAAAGTGCAGCCTCCTATGTTATTCAAATTTCATCTTAAGTTCTCTAAATTTACAGCTTACCTCAGCTTTGCTGATGATCTAATTGATTTCTCAGGTGCTGATTTGGACTCAATTAAGTTCATTAAAGATGAGTTGGATAAATTCAAAAATATCTCTGGATTGTTTGCAAACTCATTGAAAAAAAGTTTTTTGAGCTTACGTGCAATCTCAGATTTGAAGAAACAACTGCTAGCTATTTTGAATTTCAAAGAGGGCAGACTTCTAGTGAGATACTCAGGAGTTCCCTCGACATTTGCAAAGACTAATGCTTCTTACTGCAAACCTCTTATTGATAGAATTACAGCTAAAATAAGTTATTGGTGTCCCTTTGGCACTTGCTCATTTGGCTTTTTGTTGATTGCGTTTGCTGAAAGTTGGTTAAGTATAGTTGTACCTAAAAAAGCGAGGCTTAAAAAATTTGTACATAAGCAAATAAACTAAAAGGCTAAACGAAAAAATTGATGGCAAGTAGACACTCAGTCCATCTAAGCATCTCTCATTTGCTAGAAGACTGAGGTTGGTTCAATCATTTTGGTATGGCCTCCAGATGTATTAGTCCAGCCTTTTAAAGGTGGTTAAAAACTTACAACTATTGAGCAAAAGTTTAATAATTTCCTTTGGAAAGGCAATGATGATCCAGCCAAACATACTAAAGTGGCATGGGAGCTGGTGTGTTGTCCAAAAATAGGAGGGCTGGGTTTGAAAAGAAGTGAACAGTGGAACAATGATGCAATCATGAGGCATATCTAGAACCTATTTGCTCAGACAAGTTCTTTATGGGTGGCCGGCTTCAATTGAACCCTTTAAAAAGAAATGAGTTTCTAGGGTGTAAAGGCACCTCAAGATGGTAAATGGGGATGGAGGAAGATTTTGAATTTAAGAAACATTACAAGATCTATTTGAAGTTTAAAGTGGGCCATGGTTGTAATATTTTCTTATGGCAGAACTAGTGGCATCCAGACAGAGCTTTTGCTTCAGGTATGGGGGGTTGTGTACGATACAGCTAGTAGCATAGATGCTAGGTTGTCTGGTGTGTTTCATGATGAGGTTTGGCCATGGCTGTAATAATTTTTTATGGTAGGACTAGTGGCACCCGGATGGAGTTCTTGCTTCAGAAGTACGGATTTAGGATTGCATATGATACAACTAGCAGCATAGGCGCCAAGTTATTCAGTGTGTCATGACGTGGTTTGGATGTGGAAACCAGCAAGGTCAAAAGAGCTGGTTTCTATCAACAGCAAGCCATTATAGTAGGGGAAGCAGATAGAGCTATTGGGATCCCATTTAAGTCAAGTAAATATGCTTAATACAAAGACTTGGATAGCATCAGATGCAGATTTCCAGATATGAGTTGGTGGAAGGTGCTACAGTTCTTTGGAGTTATTCCTAGACATGCTTTTATTGGTCGTCTTGCCATTACAAATAGATTGGCTACTAGAGACAGAATGGTGCAATAGGGCTATTGCACCATTGGACCATTCTGTCTCTAGTAGCCAACTATAAACGAGACCAAGCTCTATGCAGAAGTACAATTGAGAGTAGGAACCAACTGATTTTAATGGCCTTTTGCTAAAAGAATCTGGAATTTTATTGTGCATTCTTGTTTTATCAAGAACATTAAGTTGTTGGCATGCTATATAACAGTTTGGGGGAAGGAAAATCTAAGGGAAAAAGTTTGACAGTCCAAGCTTTGCAGGTTTGCTCTGTGGGAGGCAATATATCAAAATTTGGCAAAAGAGATATGCTCTTCTTCATGCTGGAGAGAGAACAGAGGAAAGGATTCTGCAGATTATTAGTTAAATGGGAAGTCAAAAACACCGTGGAAGCAACTAGGATCAACTGCAATTCACTCCTAAATAGGGCTATTTGCTGCAGATGGGGGGTTTCTCTTTCTGTTATAAGTAAGATATATATTGTAATAAACTTGCTAGGGTCTTAAGGATGGCAATGTGAATTGGTGATTTTGGCTAAGCAAAGTGGGAGGAGAATTAGGGGAATTTGACTTAGTTCGAGGTAGTCACCCGAACCTAGAGAGAGTAGAGGAATTTGCATCAATGATCATTACAAAAATAGTTACATGGCTCATAGTATTCATACTAGTGATCTTACAAAGCAGGTATCGAGAAAAGCTCAAGATTGTCCCTTTAACTAACTAACAACTAGTAACTAGCCAACAAACTATTATTGTGCTCCATCTTGCTCTTTGCTTTTGATAATCCAATAGTTACAACAATGGGGTAGGGGAGATTCAAACTCTGGCTCTTCTCATAAAGAAGAGCAGGTAATGCCACTGAGCTTTGCAATCTTGGCTTGTCGAACTCTGGTAATCTTATCAATTCATTCACACGGTGTACCTTCTTCACAAGTGTCCTTCTTAGTTGGATTGAGCTTGACTTGTTGCACTCAGGTTTGGGTTCATTACATTTGTTTAGCCATTCTTTATATCGGTGTTAGTTCTTTTTCTTTTTTTCATTTTGAAGTTGTAATTGTGCTGTAGAGTTTGTTTGTTAATAACATTTCTCATTCAAAAAACCAAAAAAAAAATTCCAGACCAAGCTTTTGTAAAAGAAAATATCAAAAGATCAAGCAGTGAGAGTAAAAATCAAAGCTTGAGCTAACCTTCATGACAATGCAATCCTCCAAATCCCCAAATTTGCTCATATATTCTCTCAAACCCTCCGTATCCACATCCCATGGAATACCCAGAACCTATTATCCAAAAATTTATAACCACACATAATTAATAACCAAAAAAAAAATTAATTTTTTTCCTCCTACAACTGCAAAATTGAATGAATTAAGAAAAAGCAAATAAACCAAAACATAGAAATTATAGTAAAAACTAACCACGAGCTTTCGATCCATGGAGAAGGAATTGGTGAAAGTAAAGAGAAGCGAGAAACCCTAACACAATAAAAAGAAGAAACCTCCTCTCCTCAGTCCTCACCACTCTCTCTCTAAATCTCTCACACTCTATTTCTCTTTCTCTGCTCAGCCCTGCACATGATAAGCACACCTCTTTCTCACAACACACATACGTCAAATACCAAATCAAACTCACCATTTTTGCTAAGCTTTTTTTGGGGGTTTTTTTTATAATCTTTGAGTCAAAAATAGCCCAAAGTAAAAAACACCAAAATTAGAGAAAAAGTTGTTAGTTTTCGTTTTCATGAATAGACGCGCTCACTGACCTTACTTTTCTGGAAACCCTAACGCAGTGCAAAGGCAAGCTCTCGCCTCTCGTCTCTGTGTCTCTTTCTTACCTCTGTTTTTCTCTCTCGTTCGCACGCACGCACGCGTAGCTCAAGACCTTCTCTTCTCGCTTTCGAGGATTGAAACGGTGCCGTCCCCTGTTCCCTTTTAAAAAGGGGGTTGCGATTGAGAGCAATTTCTGCGCAATAATAAAACGCCAAGTGTAATAAAAGAAGACACCTCAATTTTTAAATTTTATAAGTAATTGGTGGATGACAAGAACATGGTAAATAAATGAATTTTTTTTTTTTTTTTTTTTTTTGTGATTAGTAAACAATGAGTATTTAAAGTTTATCCTTTGTAACACTCTTTCTTTCTTTCTCTACCTTACGCTATTTGGATAATTATATATATATATATATATTACAAATTTTACTATATTATTTTTATAAATTGATGTGATAATGAATGTGATTGATAAATTTTAAAAATATAATAAATAGATGTTGACTTGCATTTTATGATTGATGAAACAGGGTTATATGGTAGAATTTGTAATTGGAATTTTTGTTTGACACATTAGTTTATAGAGTTACTATTAAGGTGTGTTTTTTAATAACTTGGTGTTTTATGGTAGGTTTGGAATGAATGGTAAGGCTCCCTCCATCCAAAGAGAGGGTTATTGTTGGGCCAATTGACCATGTGAAAAGGATTGAATAACACCTAATTGCACTTGATAAGGTACATGTCCTCATTATTTTTAAGGGTATTTGACAAATCACCCTTATGGAGTTATGATCTTGCCTCCCTAGAGTCTGTAACCGCCTTGATCCCTTGTAGTTGGAAGCAGTCCATATGGTACTTTTGGTAGTATAATTATATGTCTAATTTCTAACCTTTTAAAAAGAATTTAAAAAAATCTTCATCTAGGGCAATTACATTTTTTCCTAACTTCATCCTATCCTCCAATGCATTGATTATAGTTGGATCGATTAATATCATATAACATATAATAAAATTTGGGTATTATTATATCTAGGGCAATTACATTTTTTCCTAACTTCATCCTATCCTTCAATGCATTGATTATAGTTTGATCAATTAATATCATATAACATATAATAAAAGTTGGGTATTATTATTTCTATTTCATTGGTTAACTTGGGAAATTCATCAAAACTAGATAACCAGTGAAGTTTTAGGGCAAACCTTACATACCATTCAAATCTAAATTACAAGTTTCTAACATGTCAAAAGGAGCACTATCATATGTCACAAAATCATTGTTTGAACACCTATTAGCTTTGCGATAGAAATGGTTGATCCGAATTTACGGAATCTAGGAAATCAATAGTCTGTCATCATCCACAATTTAAGAGACAACATTTCCAGCAAGCGGTTTGGCGTTCTGAGCGTTTTTGGATTTCATTTATGATTTTTCTTTTTTTTTTTTATCTTCTGAAAATCATAAATATATACTGTGGGGCCTATGGGCCTGATAGCCTCGGCCCATCATGAAACAGGCCCAAGGCCCAGGCCGAGGAGCATAGGCTTTTTGTTATTAGGATAGGGGAAAGTCTCTTTTCCCAATCCACGCCGAGGACAACCTTATCCTCGGCCTGACAAAGGTGATTTTGGGGAAAGACAAACCCCAAAGTAAGCTGTCATTCTCATATTTAATGCATTCAACTAACTCCCCCTGGCCGCATTAATGGGGAGGTAACCCCTTGGCAGGATAACGTTGATTAGAGTAAACCACTTGAGTACCGATAAGGCCTCTGATGGGACGGACGGCCAGAAAAGAAGGCAAATAGATGATCAACAGATGGAAGGAGGGGATAGGAAGATAAAAACTATAAAAGAAAAGCTAGTAAAGTAAAGGGGGGGGGGAAAATCAAGAAACGACGAGAGAACAATAAGGCCTCTTCGGCCACAGGCCGAGGAGCATCCCCCATTGGAAAAGAAACTCTTAGCATTTTTCTTCTTTATAAGAAAGTTCATGCTTGGTGATCGACGGCCAGCACCTAAACCTCTCAGCCCACTCTCTATAAATGTATTGTTTGGGCTTATTGGGCTGAAAACCCATCACTCAGGGTCAATCCAAACTGGGTCCCTACAATTATCGTTTTACAGTAGGTTGAAAAAGATAAGTGTTCTAAGTTCTAAGTATTCGTTTTACAGTAGGTTGAAAAAGGTAAGTGTTCTAAGTTCTAAGTATTCGTTTTACAGTAGGTTGAAAAAGATAAGTGTTCTAAGTTCTAAGTATTCGTTTTATAATAAGTAAAAAAAAAAAAAAAAAAAGGGGTATATGGCAGATTTGGCAGTAAAAAAAAAAAAGGGAGAGGCAATCTCCTTCGAGATCTGGCCCGTAAGCTTTGGCCCAAGCTTTTTGATTTACTTACTGACTTGATTTGCCTACTGAGTTGAGGAGACTAGTATGCGGCATAGGATAGCTTTGTTTATTTTCTCTTTGATATTATTTTGTTTCTTACCTCAGCGGCATTGTAAGGGAATTGTATACTTTCCGTTTGAACTGAATATATAATACTTTGCTTCCATCTGATGATATTTTCTGTTGTTTGCTTTACTATTGTATTCTGCTCAACATTCGTACTCTATTCCGGAGTTGGCCTCATGAACCGTCTGTTACCCTTCGAATATAAATCTAAAGATCGTGGTATAGCTTGATTCTAAGTAACGCTTTGGTTTTTCTCTAGATAGTTATTTTCTCTACGGGTTTGGGTCCAAGGACCATGCAATACCTTGGCTCTATTTACCACTTCAATTTTTTGGTAAGTATGAGATATAATGGTGTGTGTAGTTTTACCATAGGTTTGGGTCCGAGGACCATGCAATACCTTGGCTCTGTCTACCACTTCAATTTTTCTTGTAAGTATGAGATATAATGGTGTGTGTAGTTTTACCATAGGTTTGGGTCCGAGGACCATGCAATACCTTGGCTCTGTCTACCACTTCAATTTTTCTTGTAAGTGTGAGATATAATGGTGTGTGTAGTTTTACCATAGGTTTGGGTCCGAGGACCATGCAATACCTTGGCTCTGTCTATCACTTCAATTTTTCTTGTAAGTATGAGATATAATGGTGTGTGTAGTTTTACCATAGGTTTGGGTCCGAGGACCATGCAATACCTTGGCTCTGTCTACCACTTCAATTTTTCTCGTAAGTATGAGATATAATGGTGTGTGTAGTTTTACCATAGGTTTGGGTCCGAGGACCATGCAATACCTTGGCTTTGTCTACCACTTCAATTTTTTGTAAGTATGAGATATAATGGTGTGTGTAGTTTTACCATAGGTTTGAGTCCGAGGACCATGCAATACCTTGGCTCTGTCTACCACTTCAATTTTTCTTGTAAGTATGAGATATAATGGTGTGCGTAGTTTTACCATAGGTTTGGGTCCGAGGACCATGCAATACCTTGGCTCTGTCTACCACTTCAATTTTTCTTGTAAGTATGAGATATAATGGTGTGTGTAGTTTTACCATAGGTTTGGGTCCGAGGACCATGCAATACCTTGGCTCTGTCTACCACTTCAATTTTTCTTGTAAGTATGAGATATAATGGTGTGTGTAGTTTTACCATAGGTTTGGGTCCGAGGACCATGCAATACCTTGGCTCTGTCTACCACTTCAATTTTTCTTGTCAGTAGAAGTTTGTCCTCAAATCGCTTTACTGGAGATGATTCCTCTTTGTGTCAGATTATGATCTTTACACGTGGCATTGACCTCGCCTCCAACTCGAGGCCCCATCTTTTCATTTATGAAACGCCCTTTGTCTGTCCGTATTCCGCGCTTGACGCTCCGGTGCGCGAAACGTGCCTTCATTAATGTCCTCGTAAATTGACACGAGTCCAACCGTCCGTGGTCTCCTTGGAAATTGGCGACTTCATTACTGACCCAGTTGATAATACTCTTTTCGAACTCTGCATGAATTAATTCTCACCAAACCCCATCCCCTATATAAAGTAAGGAGATGGTTCCTCCACAACCCATGAACCTTTCAACACAAACAAAACGAAACACTTTCTTCCAACTTCCCATGCCCTTTTAACAACCCCGCCGGAATTGTTCCCGGGACTGACAAAAATCGGTATGGGCGCAGCCCCCACTGGGCTTTCGGTGCGGCAGAGTCTAGGCGTAACCCTGATGGTGCCCTTCGAGGTATCCCAGAGGGATGTTGTTAGAGAACCTAATGTCTTTCCCCGGAGCACACCCCCGACGAGAAAGACGTGCGAATTCACCTCATGGGCGGTGCTTGAGTGTTGCCGTCTCCAACGGCCAACACTTGAGAGGAACGGAGAGAATCGAGGGAACATCATGGGGAAGGGTATCCCGGAGCCCCTGCATCTGTTCCTCTCTTTGTTCCAGCTCCGCCTAGCCGAGGAGGGAGTGGTTGGGGGCCTGAGAGCATGATTGTCCTTCACCTCCTCCACCGCGTGTCAAGCTCTCCCATTCTCTTGGTGCCAAATAAAAGCACGAGTTGACACTTCCCTCCGGCTAGCTTCTCCTTAGGGCGGCTCCACCTGGGCCTCTGATTGTAGGACTAGTAGGTGGCTATTAGCTCGTAAATTTGCTTGTAGAACAGGCCTACCTGAGCCTCTGATTGTAATATGTAATTTTTCTATGCATGAAATAATAATATCAAAATTTTTCTTTGTTTGTTTTGTTTTNTTCAAGAAGGGTTCATCTCAAAGCTTTGTACGTAATCAAATAGTCATCGGCCATGGTTTTGAATCTTTCGATCCTTGTTATTGATTCTTTCAGTGCATGACTTTATGGATTGTTTCGTACAGCAAGCTACATTTACGTGTCACCTACGAAAAGTTTATGGAGACGTTGATGGCTATTAGAAATAGACAAGGTGCTTCTTATATTTGGAATGGGGGATTTTGGGAAAAAATGCATTAAATTTGGAACTATAAGGTTATGTTTGGTAACAATTTTTGTTTTCTATTTTTAAAAATTTATTTTTGAGAATATAAAGAAAAAACAATTTTTTTTTTGTATTTTTGAAATCAAAAATATGTTTGGTTAGTTGAAATTAAAAAGATGGTTTTTTGAAGAAAAAAATAGAAAATATTAAAATATGTTGTCACTAGAATTTGAACTTTAATGTTAATTCATTAAATGAGACAGAAAAAAATACGTGTTTTTATTGACTTTTGAAAATTAGAAACTGAAAACAGCATTTTGCATATTTTTAGTTTCCTTTACAAATTGAGTTTTGAAAATAGTTTTTATTTTTTGCCTATTTTGAGTTGCCAAACAAGCTTTTTAGTCTCAAAAATAGAAAATTATTTTTGGAAACAGAAAATAAGTGAAAAAAATAGTTACCAAATATACCCTAAGAGTTTGTTTGAATGGAATAATTATCATGGTTTTGAAACCTTCCAAGAAATCGAAAAAGAGATAATCAAGATTTTTGAGGTAAATTCAAGGTCTAACCATGGTCAAAACCGTGATAGCACAGGGAAGTGCAAGTTCAAATCCTAGTACTAATAATTTTCAGTTTTATGAACCACTAAAATACTTTATGAAGCAAGTTTTCGACCTTTTGAGAAAACGGTACGTATATTGTACATTTTGTGGCAATTATAATTTCCAAGGGCAATTCTGATTGGTCTATAAAAATGGGAATGCTAATTCTGTTGAATTTTTCTTTAGTTTGGCCAATCTATCCTGAAAAGTAAAATAAATAAAAAATGGTAAAGTAACTATTTGTTGATTGTTTTCTAAATGTAATTTTTCTTCTTCCGCATCTAAGATTAGAATTTTTAGTTTCAAGACTTCTAATAAATTTATGATAGCAAATTGGTGATCCATGATTGATAAATTGGGTTAATTTATTATTAAAATAGAATTTGAGAAGACGCCACATTTTTCAAATTTCTTTTAACCTCATTTCAAGGGTAAAATAGTCATTTCATGAAGTAAGGGCAAAATGAGAATTTTCACCATTCAAAAACAAATAAGTTCTAATGTTAAGAACTTTTAGATATGTCATGTAGTCAAGCAAGGGCAGACTACCAGTCGAGTTTAACTTTCGGATGGAATAGGGCAAATAGTTTTGATGAGATGGGGATTTGAGGAGGAGGAGGGGGGATGGGCGAATCGAAGTGACACAGGGCTAAATCTCAGTAGATCGTAGTAGTAAGGCTACTCTGCCACTTACAACACTCCGTTGCGTATTTAAGTATTTTTTGGAGTAATTCTTCAAATCTTGCCCTGAAATTTTTCACACATGCTAAAAAGAATATAACCTTCAACCTATCAAAATTTGGAGGCTAGATTTAACACACACACACACACACACATATGTATATGTAGGGACCCAGTTTGGATTGACCCTGAGTGATGGGTTTTCAGCCCAATAAGCCCAAACAATACATTTATAGAGAGTGGGCTGAGAGGTTTAGGTGCTGGCCGTCGATCACCAAGCATGAACTTTCTTATAAAGAAGAAAAATGCTAAGAGTTTCTTTTCCAATGGGGGATGCTCCTCGGCCTGTGGCCGAGGAGACCTTATTGTTCTCTCGTCGTTTCTTGATTTTTTCCCCCCCCCTTTACTTTACTAGTTTTCTTTTATAGTTTTTATCTTCCTATCCCCTCCTTCCATCTGTTGATCATCTATTTGCCTTCTTTTCTGGCCGTCCGTCCCATCAGAGGCCTTATCGGTACTCAAGTGGTTACTCTATCAACGTTATCCTGCCAAGGGGTTACCTCCCCATTAATGCGGCCAAGGGGAGTTAGTTGAATGCATTAAATTGAGAATGACAGCTTACTTTGGGGTTTGTCTTTCCCCAAAATCACCTTTGTCAGGCCGAGGATAAGGTTGTCCTCGGCGTGGATTGGGAAAAGAGACTTTCCCCTATCCTAAAACAAAAAGCCTATGCTCCTCGGCCTGGGCCTTGGGCCTGTTTCATGATGGGCCGAGGCTATCAGGCCCATAGGCCCCACAATAGCCCCTCAAAACCCTGCTGCACGTTCCCTCGGACGGGGAGGAGGGTTTTGATACTTACGGGTCCATGGACGAATTGCCCCACTTCGGTTTGTACTGATGCTGGCGGCTTTCTGACTGCCCGATGCGCGTTTTTAGCGTTTCAAAACTTAGTGGGCGCCCACATTAAATTTTGGCGGCACCACGTTTCCCACTTTCAACGGCATGATCTTTTGCTTTTATGAGCAAGCGGTTACATTTGGGGAACCTAAGGGGGAGTATAAATGCCTGTTTGAACCTAAGGGTTTCATCATTTTCGCGCTTACAATTATTGATGCGTATAATTTGAATCTGGCTCGACTTGCACACTATCTGAAGAGTACCGTCATATTTCTGTAAGTCTTCTTTTTCTAGTGACCCCAAATTTCCTTGATTTCACTCTTCTTTTTTCCTTTTAGAACTTTTAGTTGTCTTTGGGGAATGGGTAAGTTTAAGAAGTTGGTCGAGTCCGATGAGATGATGAACAAATTCATGGTTGACTATGGAATACCCAATAACGTGAATTTGAAGTACTGTGAAGAGGGAGAGTGGTACCTTAGGAGGAGGGAGGGTGAAGTTGTGATCCCGATAGTTGCTTTCGTAGAAGGAGGGATGAGAATCCCTATGAGGCCGGTGACCCTTAATTACCTTAGGCATTTTCGCCTAGCTCCTACTCAGTGTGCCGTGAATGTATTTAGGATATTAGGGTGTGTAGATACCCTGAATGAGAAAATAGGGCTGAGACTGACTCACCACGATGTGAATTGGTGTTACAACCTTCATCACCTGAGGAGTAAGACATATTATATGAAGACAAGGGACGATAGGATTCGTCTTATCCAGTGTCTTCCTGATTCCAATAAGGGGTTGAACTAAGATTTCCTCATAGTATCGGGAGAGTGGCACAACGGTTTTGATTGCCCAACGGCAGAGGGGGAGCCAGGTAGGGCATTTATAGACCAATCAGAATTGCCCTTGGAAATTATAATTGCCTCAAAATGTACAATATACGTACCGTTTTCTCAAAAGGTCGAAAACTTGCTTCATAAAGTATTTTAGTGGTTCATAAAACTGAAAATTATTAGTACTAGGATTTGAACTTGCACTTCCCTGTGCTATCACGGTTTTGACCATGGTTAGACCTTGAATTTACCTCAAAAATCTTGATTATCTCTTTTTCGATTTCTTGGAAGGTTTCAAAACCATGATAATTATTCCATTCAAACAAACTCTTAGGGTATATTTGGTAACTATTTTTTTCACTTATTTTCTGTTTCCAAAAATAATTTTCTATTTTTGAGACTAAAAAGCTTGTTTGGCAACTCAAAATAGGCAAAAAATAAAAACTATTTTCAAAACTCAATTTGTAAAGGAAACTAAAAATATGCAAAATGCTGTTTTCAGTTTCTAATTTTCAAAAGTCAATAAAAACACGTATTTTTTTCTGTCTCATTTAATGAATTAACATTAAAGTTCAAATTCTAGTGACAACATATTTTAATATTTTCTATTTTTTTCTTCAAAAAACCATCTTTTTAATTTCAACTAACCAAACATATTTTTGATTTCAAAAATACAAAAAAAAAATTGTTTTTTCTTTATATTCTCAAAAATAAATTTTTAAAAATAGAAAACAAAAATTGTTACCAAACATAACCTTATAGTTCCAAATTTAATGCATTTTTTCCCAAAATCCCCCATTCCAAATATAAGAAGCACCTTGTCTATTTCTAATAGCCATCAACGTCTCCATAAACTTTTCGTAGGTGACACGTAAATGTAGCTTGCTGTACGAAACAATCCATAAAGTCATGCACTGAAAGAATCAATAACAAGGATCGAAAGATTCAAAACCATGGCCGATGACTATTTGATTACGTACAAAGCTTTGAGATGAACCCTTCTTGAAGAGAAACGGAGATTTAAAAAAAAAAAAAAATTGTTAGCAGTAGATAAGGTTACAAAAAGTTTCAAACAATAGAAAATTTTAAATAGTAAAATTTGATTGTTTTTGTTTTTGTTATTTTATTTTTTTATTTTTTATTTTTCAAAAAAAAAAAAAAGTTTGCTTCTTTCCCAGAAGTAAGAAAAAACAAAAGTTTGATAATAAAAAAATCAATGAAATGGAGAATGAAATAGAGTGAACAAACATCGAAATGAAAACAATAATATGTGAGCAGCAGTTGAGTTTAGCCATGTGTTGAGGTCTAAAATATGACAAGGAGCCCAGACCGTGAATATGAAGAAAGCCCAGCCCATGGGGACAGAAAGTGGAGGGCTTGGGCCTTAAAAAGAAAGGAGGCATAGCCCACAAGATAAGAAGGACATGAAGGCCCAATGAGAAAAGGAAGAATAAAGAGCAAGGAGGCTTGGAAAGGGAGAGGATCTGGGCTCAAACCGTATATGGGTCCTTCAATCTCAGGAAGTGGGTCCTCAAGGAAAGCTGGAGGATGCTAAATAGGATGTGACCAGCTTAGGAGGTGGTTTGGGAACAAGGGATGCTTATTTCGAAAAGGAACAGAAAATGAAGGAAGTCCTGTTAAAGTCGAGCTCTTGGAATCCCGAAAGTAATGATAAGGACAAATGATGGCCTCAAGATCAATACCTAATGAATGAATCAAGGGACCCCAGTAAGGCAAAGGACATGGAATAAAAGGAAGGTGGTGAGAAGCCTTTTCAAGCCCACCATTTGCAAGAAGGAATCCATCCCACTTCTAGAAAAGACCAAATTATGAGAAGTCAACATCAAGGTCTCAGGCTTTTGAAATGTCATTTTAAGGCCCTAAAAGAAGAATAAGAAGCAATGACTTCATAAGGGAATCTGGAAAGTCAGTAGATGAACTTTCAGGTATTAATTCCCAGGAAAGTAAAATAAGAGGAAATAAGGAAAGAACTAGTCACTAATGCCTCAGATAAAGCAATGATTCAGGTACCTAGAAGGACAAAAGGAGAAAATAGTAATTTGGAGAGCCCTCCAAGAGCACTATGAAAGGAGGAGCCTACGATGTAAAAGAGGCATTCAAACACAAGGGATTAAAGGAGAGAATATAAGAAAATGGTCTTAAGTTTCTTTAAGCTTTTAGTTGAGAGAAAAGAGGCATTGTAGAAGGTCTTGTGGTACAATACTATTGAGGTCCAAAATATCACGATATTGTATCAAAACCCAAAACAATACAAAGGATTGAAATCTAGAAAACATTTAGGCTTTCAATTAAAAAGGGAAGGCCCAAATCCATTAAGAGCCCATAGGAAGGGACCCAAGCCCATGAATGGGCAAGCTTTGGACCTCACGAAACAAAGGAAAGAAGAAGTCCAGCCCAGCCCTCAAAGGTAAGAAAATCGTTGAGGAGCCTGGGGAGAAAATTGAACCAAGAAACCTGGGGATTCCCAGGAATTGTTGAGGAGCCTAGGGAGAAAATTGAACAAGGAAACCTAGGGATTCCCAGGAGCCTAGGATCCTCAAGATGTGTAGCAAGGCCAAGTTAGGATTGAGACAGTTCAAGGGGGCATGCCTAGAAACATGAAGAATAAGGGCAAATATGTCCCATCAACCACCCAATGATGCTAGAAAAGGATTAGAAGACTTGGGAACTAACAACTTATGAATAAGGGTCTGGTACCTCAGGGAACCCAGGAAGATAGACCATGAAGGAAGGTGGCTAGGGATCTTTCAACCTGATAGAAAGGAATCAGCACATTTAAGAAAAATGACAAGAGGGAAATCAGCCAAAAGGTAGGTCTGAAAAGGTGGAATCTAAAAGCCTTGGAAAAAAAAAAGATCAAAGGTCCACCCTTTAGGACCACCCAGAACGGGAAAGTTAGCTAGAGGCTTTTGAAGAGGGAACCTCAAAAGAGGGAAATAATGAAGAATGAGGAAAGGTCCAACCACCAACATTGCTGACACAACATTGGTTCTGGTACTTAGGGGAGCAAATAGAAGGAATCAATGATACCCCAAAAACCTTAGAATAGCACTACAAAAGGAGGGACAGCAATAGTGAAGGGCATTCAGCAACAGTGAATTAAAGGGAAAAAAATCCTTGAGAAAACCCGGTGAGAATTTAAAAAGAGAAAAAAAAGGGAAAACACCATCCGAGATCCTCAAGCAGCCACTAAAGAATACACTTGGATTCAAAGGGATTCAAACTTCGCAAGTTTTAGAGGCTTGAGGAGTTATCTAAGTTTGTGATTTTTGAACTTATTTAGACCTTGTAACACGTTCTAGTGAGCATGATGTATTAGAACTTAAGAAAATAATGAAACATCCCATATTATCCTAAGGATCTCTAATGTTTTACTTTACTCTTCCTTCTCGTTATTTCGTTCTTTATTGTTCCTTGCTATTCAATGCTTATATGTTTTTTGTATATTAGTATGTATGTGTTGTAGGATCCGTACTTTATGCACCACTTAGTTCGAAATCAGCCCAATTTAGCTGCAGTAAACCAAGCTCAATCCCTTAAAGTATAAAGCATCAGGCCCAGGATCCTTGCTTCTTTATTTGGGCATGTGTGCTATTTTTACAACAACAACAACAACAACAAAACCCCACACATTAAGGCCACTCCACTGGAGACTAGGCAAGGGAGAAGGAAGAAGTAGTTCCTTTGCAAAGCATGGCTCCAAGACCAAGGAACGGTAAGGGTACCAATATGCCACCCGTAGCATTTGAGCCAATAGGAGAGAATGAAATAGCTTCCAGGCAAAGGAATGAAATTACAGTGAAATGAAATTCAAAATGAGAGTGAATTTGAGTTGAATTTATGGAGAGAGAGAGAGAGAGAGAGAGAGAGAGAGAGAGCGTTGAAATTTGACGTGAAATTTTGTTGGGGGGGTGACCGGAAGAAGGGGTGGGAGTGAGAGTGAAAGTAGGTGAGAGGAAGTCAAGGTTGGTGACTCGATGAAGTGGTGGACCATGTAGGTGAGGTCTATGGAGTTTCATTGGGGGAAGTGTAGTGTAGCAGGTGCAGTGGGAGCGAAGCATTGGTTGGTTCAGGGTGGGAGGGGGGTCAATTTGGGTTATGGGCAAGAGTCAAATCAAGTCTTTAACACATTAAATCAATTTCAAACGTTTTAAATACAAGACCAAAAAAATTAAAAATACCTTCTTCTTTTTTTTCTTCTTTTTTTTTTCTTTTTTACTTGTTAAGATGCTAAATTATAATTGATTAAATAACTGCCATCTTTAATATAAATTCATCATTCATGTCATTTTATTATTCGCCAATCATTTTCTCCTTATCATTCAAAGTGAACAAATTAAAAAAAAAAAAAAAAAAAAGCTTAGGCACGTTGGAATTAAATTAAAATTTCTTTTAATCATAATATACATGATGAGTGGCATGATGGGGAAATTAAATTTGTAGCAACAAAGGTACACTAATTTATTAGTGGTTTAAATCTTCTAGATTTATAATTTTATCTAATAAATACTTTAATGACATATGTCTTTTGTTATTTTGTTTTTTTTTTTTTTTGTTTCTTAAAAATGTGTTTATTAAAAATTAAGTAAGCTAAGCATCATAATTAGATTCATAAAATAAAATGACAAAGAAGGAAGTATGAATAACAAAATATTCATTGCAAATGGTTGTAGGTATTTAAGAAGAGTTTCAATTGTAGCATATGTCATCATTTATTGCAAAAATTTAAATATTATGATAATGCTTTATCAAAACTTAGTTTTTTTTTTTTTTTTTTTTTGGAGAGATAAAACTTAGTTGTTAATTGTTGAAAGATGATGCCATTTGTTATCATTCTTAGTAGAATTTTCTTTGTAAGTAGATATTATCTTTAGTAAATAGGTTCTAAGAAATGAAAAAATACTTTGTATCAAATGATACTACGCCATCCATATCAAAATTTAATAAACGAGAGACATATGTGCAAAAATAACTACCCACTAACACATGTCTTTCAATTGTTAATGGGTTAGTTTTTTTTTTGTTAACATGTCTCATATTTATTAGATTTTGATACCACTGACGTGGTATCATTGATACCAAATACCATCTCCTAAGAAATTATCATACTAAATAGATAATCATATGTTAAATAATTATTCTAAATTTAAATACATGGTTTGATACTACTTCAAAAAAAGATTCTATCTTAAATTTTCTCACTCAAGGGCAGCACGTGCCTTGCACGTGCATCCCTTACTAGTCTATATATAAAAAGCGCCAATGCGCAAACAATGGTTGTGTTAAGTGCATTTGGTTTGTTTAACCTGTACTGTTTGCTCAACTTATTTTATTATTTTTTCCCCACCGGTTTTGTTTGTGCTTTTTGTTTTTTGTCTTTTCTTTTAAATATTTATTATTTATATGTATATATTCAGTTACACCGACTTAACAAATTCTTGCAATATTTTCACAATTATATTTGACAATCTGCACTGTTCATTGGCCTCTTTTTTCTTTTTTCCATAGTATGTCGGTTTTGCTTGTGCACTTTTTGTCTTTTCTTTTAAATATTTATATGTGCATACACAGTTACACTGACACAACACATTCTTACAATATTTTCACAATTATTGAAGTGTCAATTTTTTAAAGGTCAAAATAAAATAAGAGATTGAGAATTACTACCATCTAAAACTCAAAATACGTGAAGAAAATTAATGGAATGTTAAAATTTAGGGGGAGTATTTTAGACATTACACAATAAATATTTAAGAATCATAAGCTTTTATTAAGGTTTAACTGAGAGAATAACAATATGACATATTTGCTATTTTCCAAAATATTATGGGAAAAATTACTTGATTTTAAAATTTAAGAACTAATGCTATGTCCACAACATTTTCACAATAATTTCATAACAAATTTTATATGGCAAAGTATTTTTGCTGGATAAAAAAGTGATATCAGTAGTGGGCTCAGTTTAAAACCAATAACAACTTGTCATTTAGAATTTGTTCTTAAAATGTTATGGATATAGCATTTCTCTCAAATAAAATAAAAAAAATATCTATTCGGTTCCTAAAAATGAAGGTATTGTGAAAATGTTGTAATATTTTGTTTTTTTCTTAGACTTCTTTTTTAATATAGTCAAATTGGGTGAGCCAAAATTCACGGTTCAACACACAATTTTCTTGTGTTGTCATTTTGTTTTTTTTTTTTTTTAATGCATAATTTTAAAACTAGTAATAATTTTTCACTTAAGATTTGCTGTGAAAATGTTGTGGACGTAAAAAAATAAAATAATAATATCAAACTGAGACCTCCCACAACTAGAAATAAAAAATATTGCGAAAATGTTGTGACATTTTCTTGTGTTCCTAGGATTCTTTTTTGTGTGACATTTTGTTGTGTTCCTAGGCTTCTTTTTTTTGCTTAGTCAAATTTGGTAAGCTAAAATTCATTTTTTAGGCACAATTTTCTTCAATTCTCTTTTTATTTGTTTTTTTTTTTTGTTTTTTTTTTTAAAAACGCATGGTCAAAAGTGGTTAACCCAATTTAAAACTAGCAACAATTTATTACGTAGGATTTATTATAAAAATGTTGTGGATGTAACATTACTGTAAAATAAAATAATAAAATATCATACCAGAACCCACCATAGCTAGAAATAAAGATATTGTAAAAATATCGTGACATTTTGTTGTGTTCCTTGACTTCATTTTTGGTTAATTTTTGAACCAAAATTCATTATTTTATGCATAATTTTTTTAGGTTCATTTTTTTAACACATTGTTTCAAGTTAAAATAAAAAAATAAAACACATTGTTTTACACACACACACACACAAACACAAATTTACAAAGTAGCACTTCTCTCCTTTATGCTTGGGGTAGTTTCATTTCCCCCTAAACTAAAGTTGAATAATTTCTTCCTTTATATTTTGTAAATGAGCATATACTTCTATTGTTACTCTCTTAGTTAAACTCTAACGAAATCTTATAATTCCTAAAATATTCCATTATGCAATGTCTAAAATACTCCTACTAAATTTTAATGTCCCAAAAAATTTCTTCTTGTATTTTGAATATTATGTGATAGACTGGTAGTCATGCTTGGAAAGTTAGAATGATGAAATATGGTGTTCTATTTGTTACCTAGAGAACACTAATTTATTAGGTTCAAATCTTCTAGACTTATAATTTTATCTAATAGAAACTTTGACGACAAATGTCTTTTGTCAGGGACGGAACTAGAATTCAAAGTTAGGGAGGGTCGAAGTTCTTTGTTCAAAAATTTTAAAAAATTGAAATATCAATACTAAAGGCTGACAAAAATGCATTATTAGCATTAATTTTTTAATTATTTGTATTTTTTATTTTGAAAAAAAAAATCACAAATGACAATTTATAATCCAGAGTTTTGTAAATTGTGATTTGCAATTATGTTTTTTGTTGGCTTTAATTCCGTGTCAAATTTCATTATAATTATGTTCAATCACTTCCCTGTATTTTTGTGGGATTTAATGTAAGGATTGTGTGTGGGAGTTTGGTGAAGATTCTGTAAAAATGAGGATTTCACGACTAGCTCATGAGTGCCAACTTGCAAAACAAGCCACGTGAGAAGCATATGCTGGAATTTGAAGAGTGTTTGAAAGGCTGGATTTCACAAGTCATTCGCAACTCAGGCCAAGTCACGAGTGAAATATTCAAACATTGTAGCGTACCACTCATGAAAATCAAAATCACGTAGTTCAATATCAAAAGCACATAGTTCAATATTCAGATATTGTAATTTCATTTTTTTGTTAATGAAAATGGTGGGGATGTTACTTTGATCAAGAAAGAAGAAAATAGCAATTAGAGGAAAGATGATCAAGAAGTAAATAGCGAGCATAGAAAAACAAGTCAACCGAATTGTACCATACCATGAGCAATAAGGCTTATAAGTCTTAACCCAACGTAGCAGTAAGTCAACAACAAAGAAAAAGTATTTTGCTAAGAAACTTGGGAGGCTAGCTAGCCACAAAATATTTGGTCGCAATTTGCTATTCACAATCAAATGACACGGAGTTATGACTGAGTGGGAGGCTCATGTGTGACAAAAAAAAACCATTTTTCTACCAAATATTAAAAGCAGATTATCACAGACGGAATTAGGATTCAAACTTAGAGGGGTCAAAGTTCTTTGTTCAAATATATTCAAAAATTGAAATATCAATACTAGAGGTTGACAACAATGCATTATTAATATTAATTTTTTAATTATTTGTATTTTTTATTTTGAAAAAAAAATTCACAAATGACAATTTATAATCAAGAGTTTTGTAAGTCAATTGGCACGTCTAAATATTTTCAAGGTTAGTCCGATTCTTTATTCCATCAACATTATAAATCAAATAAAATAAAATAATTATGTACTCTTTTCACACAATTCTATAACTAATAGCTTCATAATGCTATATATATAGTTAAAAGATTCTTTAAAAAAATACAAAAAAACTATAGTTAAAAGTTCAAATCTATGTCAAGCATTATATTAATAAAACAACTAAAATAATGGTTAATAATATCATGCATTAATATTTAGCGTAAAAAAGGGTAACACAATTATTGGTGTCTTGGTAACGTTGAGAATTTTTCCTTTCAAAAATTGCAAGTTTGAAAAAATAGTAAAACAAAAAATTAAAAGAGATTTATTAAACAATCACATGATAATGGACGGTAACTTTGAGTCTTTAACTAAGTAAATAATAAAGTTTTTCCCATCATTACATTAATTTAGTTACGTCACAAAATTTATTACCAATAGACTAATCTCACACATGCTTTGTGACAGTTTATGTAAGGCACAAAACAGTAGATTGTTGTTGTTTCACACATGTATTAACATTTATGCATGCATGCTAAGTGTGTCCCAAAGTTAATAAAACATTATAAAAAATAAATAAATAAAAGTTGTTGGTGATTAACTAGTGTGTGGATGGAGCAATCAACAATATAAGAGTTGTCTCTATGTCTATGAGGTAAAGTCATTTGAGA
The DNA here is from genome assembly GCF_002906115.3 of Quercus suber. NCBI lineage: Eukaryota > Viridiplantae > Streptophyta > Magnoliopsida > Fagales > Fagaceae > Quercus > Quercus suber. Next base: position 330,717 of record NW_027069630.1, on the reverse strand, counting down.
TAGGCATATAGCTCTCAAATGAGAGGGAGAAATTAGGTAAAAGTTATTGGGTTTTTGTGATTTGTTTTGCTAGGATTTGTAATTGATTTGTTGTTATTGTTTTTGCTTAAACCAGATTTATGATTTGTCCAAAGATTTTCTTATTATCCGAAAATGTGTTTTTTTTTTTTTAGAGATTTTTCTTGTTATCTATTTTTGAGATTTATGGGTCATCTTGTCAATTTTTTAGGGGAGGGAGGCCAAGAATATAAATTTTAGACCTTAATGTAATTTTTTTTGTGTAAATATATATACTATAAGATTTTTTTTCAAAGGCTGGGGGGGGGGGATGGGGGGGGGGGGGGGGGGGGGGGGCCTTGGCTCCCTTCAACCCTAAGGCAGTTTCATCCCTATCTTTTGTTATTTATTTATTTTAATTTCTTTTCCTACATAAAAGGTTGTTCATTAAAAAAAAGTAAGCTAAACATTGTAGTTAGACTCATAAAATAAAATGATAAAGAATGAAGTATGAGACGGTTTCAAGTATTTAATTTGGTGAAGATCTTCAAAAAAATTATAGCATATATCATTATTTATTACGAAAATTTAAATATTGTGGAAAGATGATGACATTCATTGTCATTCTTTGTAGCATTTTTTTGTGAGAAGATATTGCATTTAGTAAATAGGTTCTAAGAAATTGTCATAGTAATAGATATTCAAATAGTTATTTTAAATTTAAGTACATGATTTTATACTTCTTTAACCAAAAAAAAAAAAAACTATATTACTTTTCTTACTAAAGGGGTGCCTTGCATGTGAGACCCACGTGAGACCCACACTAGTAAACACTAAATGTAGGGGATCCATGTAGAAAATATTGTTTGCTTGGGTTCATTTTCTAATCTCAAAAACATGTGGTGGCAATATGGACATATGGTAATAAACAGAGTCAGGCTTCTACTTCTGGCAGCTTTTTTTCTTTTTCTTTTTCTTCATTTTTTTTTTTTTTTGGGTGTAAAAGGAATTCATTAACAGAAACTAAGAAGAGCACAAAGACTCAGGACAAAACCTGTTCAAATACAGCCCAAGAAAATCAAAATCTAAAAACTTGACTAAGTCCACAGGCGGATAAGCAAGAAAAACAAAATCAATGGCTTGACTTCCTCCCATACGAGCAAGGGCATCAGCACACCTATTAGCTTCACGATAACAATGCCTAAATTGAACCTGAGGGATTCAGGACGCCAAGAGCTTGCAATCCTCCATGAGAGCAGAAACAAACACATTAGTGTAACATGGATTAGCAATGGCCTCCACTATAGCCTTAGCGTCTAGCTCCACTTCCACAGCAGCAAACTTATAGTTAAGATGCACATTAAGCCCATCACGAAGGGCCCACAGTTCAGCCATGAAGCTGGTTGTCAATCCTATCTTGTGAGCAAAACCAACAATCCATTTACGTTCCTCATCACGAATAAGACCCTTTCCCCCTGCTACACTCGAATTTCCAAGAGAGGAGCCATCCGTATTTAATTTAATCCATCCACAACCTGGTTTACTCCAACGGACAGGTAAGCAAACTCTAGTGATAGCCTCCTTATACGGACTAGCAAAGAAGTGGAGCTCTAAGGCTCTACGAGAAATATCCTTAGCTAAGCTAGGATTCAGCCTCTGCCCCTTAAACACTACCTAATTCCTTTGCTTTCAAATCAGCAAAATAGCAAAAAGAAAAGTAATACTCCATGGCATAGCGTACCGATCAACATTACGCTATTGTGTACCATTCACCTCTAGCCAATCCTGTAAGTTACTGCTAAAGAAAGAGTTGCTGCCCCGATCCACACCCAGCTGAAACCAAACCTGTTTTACCACTTACAGTCACGAAGGGCATGTAAAATTGATTCACTAGACCTATGACAAAGCAAGCATTGGCTATCAGCTAGCATGCCCCTTCAAATGAGGCACTCCTTCACCCCAATGCTCTCATGACAACAAAGCCACACAAAAGATTGAATTCTAGGTAGAATCCTAACCTTCCAAATCCATTTACCCCTAAAAGAATTCGTGTCACCCTGAAATGTTGCTATCTCTTACACTGATCCAAGGTTAAAGATACCATGCTCTGATTCCTTCCAAGTTAACTTATCCTCTCCACGAGAAGCTAAGGCAAAAGGCATAGCTTAGAGCTCCTGCTTGATAGATTCAGGAAATTCAAAGGATGTAGCAGACCAATTCCACCCCGAAGCAAACACCACCTCTTTAACCCTCAAATTTGCAATCTCCATGGTCATGGGACCAAGTATTTTTTGTCTCAAAGCTCCAAAATTTGACCAATCATCGAGCCAAAAGTTGAGGTTACTGTCTCTACCACAAGTCCACCTCACTCCTTTTTGAAAAACCCCAGAACCCTTTTTCATTGTTGTCCAAACCCTCGAGCACGGAAGCTTATCTCTGTTTCTAGAACTCAATCTTCGAGTGTTATAGTATTTTCCATTTAGAAACTTTGCCCATAAAGACTCCCTTTCAGTGTGGAACCGCTAATTAAGCTTTGATAGGAGAGCCAAATTCCTGCCCTCAGCTGATTGGATTCCCAAACGCCCTTCATCTTTTAGTTTGGTGACTTTTTCCCAACCAACCCAATGGATTTTCTTCACCGAATCCATTGAACCCCATAGGAAGTTCCTATTAACTCGATCAATGCCTTCAGTAATTTTATTAGGTAGATGGGCGCATTGCATCACGTAGTTTGGAAAGGTAGAAGAGACATGCCTCACAAGGACAGATCGGCCCGCCAAAGACAATAGATTGGCCTTCCAACCCGCCAATTTTTGCTTAACTCTATCTAGCACAAAATTGAAATCTTGTGAAGAGGACCCCGGATGCTTCATGAGAATACCAAGGTATTTTTCAAGATTATGAGTGGATTGGAAACCTAGGATAGCACAAAAATCCTCCCTACTCTCCCTATTAACATTCGGGAGGGAATAGACCCTAGACTTCGCTCCACTAACAGATTGACCCGATTTGCTACAGAAGAGATCCAACACCTCCCTAATAGCAGCACAGTTCTCCGGATCAGCTTTAGCAAACAAAACTAAATCGTCACAAAGAAAAGATGCGAGAAAGCTACACCACTTCTGTTTGCTCTAACCAGCTTCCATTTGTTAGTATTACACTTCTCTTCAATGAGTTGGCCAAGGAAGTCCATACAAAGTATGAAAAGATATAGGGAAAGGGGATCCCCTTGTCTAAGGCCCCTTGAAGGTAGAATCTGATCTAAAGCTCCCCTATTCACCATAATGGAAGTGGACACCGTGGACACAGCTTTATGATATTATGAGGGAGATTAATTCTGATCAACATTTCTCTAATAAAACTCCATTCAAGCTTATCATACGCTTTTTTCAGGTCAATTTTAACTGCCATAAATCCATGCCTTCCCTTCTTTCTACTAATCATGTGGATAAGTTCCTGCACAATGATGGCATTATTAGTTCTCCTTTGACCAGGAATAAATGCAGATTGACATGGTGAAATGAGTTTACCAAGCAAAGGCCTCAGTCGAGCAACTAAGATCTTAGAGACAATCTTATACACTGTATTGCACAAGCTGATAGGCTGGTAATTATTAAGAGTTTTCGGCCCAGGAATTTTTGGAATGAGAGTAATGTGCGTCCTATTTAACTCCTCAGGTACTTCCATAGCAGCAAAGATCTTTCTAACTTCTTCCACCACTGATTTGCCCACAACAAGCCAAAACCGTTGGAAGAACCCGGCATTTAGACCATCAGGACCTGGGGCTTTGAAGGCCTTGAGAGACCACAACCTTGCCTTAATCTCATCATTTGAAACCCCTCCCTCAATAATATCTCGCTCCTCATCAGAGAGCCGAGCTTGCCAAGTAGAACCAGCCAGGACATTAAGAACAGAATAGCTATAGGATGTAGTGTATAGCTCAGAAAACCCAAACCAGATCACCCCCTTTACTTCCCTTTCAGAATACAGCCACTCCCCAGAACTGGACATAATAGCTATAATGGAGTTTCTCTTCCTTCTGACCAACGTAGAAATATGGTAGAAAGAAGTATTTCTATCTCTAAGTAGCATCCAATTAACTATGGACTTAAGCACCCATAACTCCTCCTCTTAGCTGGGTACACAGCAAAGATCTGCCTGAAGCTTCCTTTCCAAATCCACAAGAGACGCTGAAGGCCAGTCAGTTAAAGCCTTCTAAATCCCTCCCAGTGTAGCCATAATTCTTCTCTTTTTCTCAAAAATGTTCTCAAACTGCCACTTGTTCCAATCGGATGCATCCCTGGAGAACTTCCTAATGGCTTCCTGGAGGCAATCAGCCCTTGCTCAAGCTTTTTGGACCACTTAAGGAAAATAGGGGTAAGATAGCCAGAAGCTTTGAAACTTGAAGAGCCTATTCTGCCTTCCGCAATTGATAGGATTTGTTTCGAACAAAACTGGATTGTGATCAGAGTGACATCTGGTCAAATGAGTCACTCTGGCTTCAGGATATAGAGAACACCAATCAATGTTGACGAAAAACCTGTCAATTCTTTCTTGGATAAGAATATGTGCGTCTCTCTTGTTAGTCCACATGAATCGTGAACCTAAATAACCCAAATCAACCATGTTACATTTATCTAGGCACTCTTTCAATAAAAGAGATCTTCTAATGCTCACCTCTCTGCCCCCCAACTTATCAGCACTACTGAGATGCTCATTAAAATCCCCTGCAATCACCCAGGGCATACTATGCAATTCCGTAGTGTGCATCAGATTATTCCAAAGAATTGTCCTCTTAGCAAGTCTAGGACTAGCATAAATTACTGAAAATAACCAAACAAGATTTGAAGCACGTATCTTAATAGTGATGTGAATTTCTTGCTCAGTCTTGGCCAAAGGAGTAACTTCCACCTTACCAGCATTCCACATTAGCCATAAACCCCCAGTATAACCAATTGTATCCACATGAATCGCTCCATCAAAAGGCAGCCGATCCGTTATATTCTTAGCTCTCTCCCCACTCGAATGAGTTTCCATTACCACAAAAACAGCTGGATCGTGTACACGTACCAACTCCCTCACATGTTTCTGAAAGTTGGGCTTCAGAGCACCCCTACTGTTCCAGATTATTATCTTCATTACACAAAAAATATCGAGAAGACATAACACTTCAACAAGGATTTGGCATGTCGCCTCCTCCTCTAAACTCCATTCCACCTGCCTCAGCCTCACCATCAACTGACCTCTCCCCAACATTAGAAATCGCCAGTCCATAGGTAGTCCTAAGGCCACCTTGATGCTCAAATAGAGAGGGATGATCTCCATCGAGACCTGGACTACCTGTCTGTTGCTTCTGACCCCTGTAGTTGATATCTCCATCTTCATTAGCCTCCTCTCCACTAGCCTCTCCACTTGGAGCACTTTGCTTGGAATCGACCTTGTCAAGATCGTGTCCCGACTCGTTGCTAGCTGAATGTGAACAAGAAATTTGGATCGCTTGGTGCGCTGATCCCATTGCTGAGCTTGACAGTATAGATAAAAGGGGAAAGTTTAGAAGAGCTTCTGGTACCTTTTGCAGTCTTATCTAAAGTAATAAGTGTTTGCTGCGTGCAAGATCTTTCTTGCTTTTAACCGACACACTTTAGGCTTGAGCTGTGGCACTTCCAACGTTAAATGAGCTCACTTGGTTAGCTTCCATGAAATCCGACGCCAAAGCAAAGCCCAATCGATGCTCTCCACGATTTGCAGACAAATCCTTATGAGATTGGATTGGGTTTCTTGGATGGGCCTTATCTGGCTTTCTTTTTCTTACTCTTGTGTCATTGCTTCTCAACCCCACATATAGGTAAGCATTCCCACCACTTACTCTGAGATATCCCGTTCCACTACCTTCTGTCTTATATTTGGCACCTTTGTTACTTTGTCTCTTCCTAGTGACCACCAACCACGGACCAAAGTTGTCTGCTTGCTTAGTAGACCGCATTGCATCCCTTTGCTTGGGGTCCACCACATCACACTCAACGTGTGAGTTGCTGACCTGGACATCCCCCTTCACCTCAGCATCCTTGTCAGCATCCTATGAACTCCTTCATAATTTACAGGCTGATGGAGACCACCAATAAGTATGTTAGTCACTAGAGGTTTGTTAATATCCACCTATACGCAGAGCCTCGCGAATCGACCCCTTGCTTCAGCCATGGTGTGAGTATCGATCCTCAAGATCTTGCCTATGGTATTCCCTATCTGTTTTAAAACCTCCACTTCATAACATTCAATGGGCAACTCATTTAATCTGATCCATACCGCGATAGAAGAGATGTTCGTCGTGGAAGGCTTAAAATTTGGCTCCTATGGCTGTATAGAAAATGCCCCCCTATGAACAGTGGCAACTCCAGAAATTTTTTCAGGGTGTTCCTTAACAAGCATAAATTACACCATCTAATAGAAATAAAATTTTATATATTGACAATAACAAAAATCAAAATTTTACACCTGAAACATTAAGACAAATCTTGGATACGTGATTTTCTTATCAAATATCATTTCATAATTATAGCAAAAGAATAAACAATAAACTGTAAGTTCGTTTAAAATATTAATAAAATTATTAATTATTGTAGTTTAGTTGTTTCATTAATTTGTTTGTCTTTTATAAACTTTAAACTATAATTTTTTATTAATTTGTTTGTCTTTTATAATGTATTGGTTAATTAAATTATTAATTATTATTTATTAGTTACTTTCCCCAATTAATTATTAGTTAATTAAATTATTATTTATTAGTTGCACTAGCACACATTTTATGTGCACAATACACTAAAAGAGCCAATCATATGCACATTACATTGCTTTACCCGGCCCCATGTGCCCATGTGCTCATCCACCCCCCACCCCACTCAATAGACAAGCCTGCCTGATGCCTCCAATCACAAGAGTCAGTTGCCAATTAAAAAATTTTACAATCACAAATCACAATACACATTACACTAAACGACAATTAATATCACACTAACACCAACACCAACAGATAAGAATAATAGGATAAAGCCAAATTCAAAAAGTCAAAAAAAGGCAAATTATTAATAAAGATAGGGTTGTGTTAACGGACACCGTTAATAGCAATATTTTTGTATTTTTTTTTGACAAAATTTTTTATCTTTATTTACCTTTATGTCAAATTTTTAACTTTTTAAATACTACATGGTGTTCTTTTTGACTTTTTTAAATCAGTTTTTTTTTTTTTTTTTTAGCTTGCGGATAATAAAGGAGTTAGTTGAGAGAAATAATAAAAACATTGAGAAAATTGATTATTTAAATAAAAGAGGTGATAGAATAGATGAATTAATGTGGGTGTTTTGTAAAAATAGATGTGTAAAATAGAAAAAGTAAATTTTTATTGTAAAAATGGATATGTAAAATACACTAACTGATGTGGTTGCTCTAATATGTTCTGCAGGGAATGTAGTAAAACCCGATAAAACATCAGCAAGTTTCTTGTCGTTTCTTGGTTACTGGGACAAGCGAGTTCAGTTGGACAGTAGCATCGAGCGCGGGGATGGAAAGTACAATGCAGCACTGTCTATGATGGCTTCTAAAGTATCATATGAGAACAAAGCCTACATCGAAGCCATAGTCAAGGATCATTGGAATGTATGAATCAAAGTTTACATCTTTACTAGCTTCTATGATTCTATCTTGCTCTTACTAATTTGTTTATGATGGACCATCACATTGATATAATATTATGTTTCTGTGTCTTATGCAGATGGAGTTCTTGGGTTTTTATGACTTCTGGAACGGTAAGAAGCAACTTAAACTCATTGAAATACAGCAATTTAATACGAAAAATTATTGTTTCACACTTTTTTTTTTTTTTTTTTTTTTTTAAGATAGAAATTCCACTCTAATATAATCTAGGTGTATATGTGTGTGAATCTCACTCCTAGAAACTTGTACCCCAACTCTTATTTCCTACACCCTACAAATACTTATACTTGTGGAATGACCATCGCACTCTTAGTGCGAAGTAGTCACACCCTCTAATATATATTCTACACAAATAATATCTACATTTTCATACTAGGTGTCCACTTCTTTTAATTATAAATATTCACATATAACACATTATAAAACATGAAGTACAATATATAAACTGAGTGTGAATCAATCAAAGCCCATTTTGTATTCTCAAAATTATGTGCAAAACTTATGATGATTCATAATATATACATGTAAAACTAAATGATTTTTATGTATGTGTTGGCAGATTATCAAGAGAAAGCCACAACACAAGCCTTCTTGCTTCGTGATAAAACTGCCGACTATGATACCATTGTTGTGGCCTTTAGAGGTACTGAACCATTCGATTCAGATGCATGGTGCTCTGACTTTGACATCTCATGGTATGAACTCAAAGCCGAAGGAGTTGGGAAAATCCATGGTGGCTTTATGAAATCACTAGGCTTACAGAAGAATGTCGGTTGGCCTAAAAATATTACCAAAAAAGACGATAGCCACCAAGATTTAGCTTACTATGCCATTAGAGAAATGCTAAAAGAACTCCTGGGCAAAAACGAAAAGGCAAGGTATATAATCACAGGGCACAGTTTTGGTGGAGCTCTATCAATTCTCTTTCCAGCTATTTTGATATTGCACGAAGAGAAATTGTTGCTGGAGAGATTAGATGGGATTTATACGTTTGGGCAGCCTAGGGTGGGAGATGAAACATTTGGGAAGTTTATGGAACAAAAATTGAAGGATCATAATATTCGTTATTTTAGGTTCGTTTATGGTAATGATATAGTGCCTAGATTGCCCTATGATGACAAAGCACTAATGTTCAAGCACTTTGGGACTTGCCTCTACTATAACAGGTTCTATGAAGGGAAGGTAAACACCTCTTTTTCTTGTTACCAATTTAAATTTTTGGTATACATATGATATATCGTATATGCCTACCTAAGCGTTCATCTATCATTATAAAATATATATTAAATTAGACAATATTTTAAGTAGATCAATATGATACATTAAAGAACAAGTGTGCACGAAAAATTTCTTCTTAATTTTATAGTATATTTATCTTACGCTATTGATGCAGATTGTTGAGGAAGAACCAAACAAGAACTACTTCTCACCACTGGGAGCGATTCCTATGATGATAAATGCGTTTTTTGAACTGATCAGAAGCTTCACTATTAAGTACAAGAAGGGACCAGACTACCAAGAAGGTTCAGTCCTTAGATTATTTAGGATAATTGGACTCGTAATTCCCGGAATACCAGCTCATTCCACCCTCGATTATGTAAATGCCACTCGACTGGGATCCTCTGAACTATTTCTCCCACACAAAGAACCAGAAAATCCAATTTAATTTATATTGCATATATTTTGAACAGGACAAGTACGTAGAAATTGGTTTTACATGGCCTTATACTAGTGAAATTGAGTGAATGAGTGTGCATGGTTTGTTCTAGCTAAAGATAGCTTTATCAAATGCAGACTTTTTTTTTTTTTTTTTAGAGTCAATCAAATGCAGACTTAATTTGGACTTGAAAACACCATGGAATTGTACCAGCTTTTTTTTTTATTTTTTATTTTTTTACATTATATCAATTCGATCGTGTGCTCCATTCAGAATTAATTATTCCTGTATCATTGGTTAGAAGCCTCTTTTTTTTTTTTTTTTTTTTTTGTGGCTTCAATTCTTCTGTTTAAGTGTTTAGTTCTTACAAGCTTCACCTAACTAGTTAATATGAAATTAACAGTGTGTTTGAGAACAGTTTATTTAGTTAAAACTGAAAATACTGTAAATAAAGCTAAAAGGAAACTGAAATAGTACACTAGTAGGACCTATGAATAATACCAAAAATTGTAATGAGACCTATAAATAGTATAAAAAATAAATGGAATAATAGAAAAATAAACTAAGTGCTCGTTTGGCTTGGGCTAAAATCCCAGCGCGTTGTGTCTGGCTTTTTTTTTTTTTGCACGTGTTTGAGAGACAAACATGGCTACTATTCATAAACAGTAGCTGCAAAGTTTGACTTTTTCACTTTTCAGCACAAATTTTACTGTTCACAGATTCACAAATTTCTCTTTTCTGCAACTTTTTCATTAAAAATAGTCCTACAATATTATTTACACATTTAAAAATTATTTTGCTACAGTATTTTTCAATTTTCAATTTCAATTTTCAGCTGTATCCAAACAGATCCTAAGTAGTAAAAAAACTGCATTTTTAAGTCAATACCAAATGCAACTTAATAGAATGTGATGAGAAAGGAACGTCTAATAACAAAAAGAAATGAAGAAAAAGAGAGAAGAGTTATATCATGTTCCATACAAAAAACCGTGCTCTCTCTAGAGAAGAGAAAGAGGAGCTTAAACGCAGCAATAAAAAGGTTAAGAATGTACGACATGCCGATTTCACGGCAAGCCATGAGAGCCGCTCTCAACCTCAGGGGTGCAGTGAGGCTCCTTTCATTGGAGAGTGCTCGTTATTTAAAGATAAACTACAGGGGAAAATTCCAGGGGCCTACAACCAAGCTTTTNTAGTTTGACTTTTTCACTTTTCAGCACAAATTTTACTGTTCACAGATTCACAAATTTCTCTTTTCTGCAACTTTTTCATTAAAAATAGTCCTACAATATTATTTACACATTTAAAAATTATTTTGCTACAGTATTTTTCAATTTTCAATTTCAATTTTCAGCTGTATCCAAACAGATCCTAAGTAGTAAAAAAACTGCATTTTTAAGTCAATACCAAATGCAACTTAATAGAATGTGATGAGAAAGGAACGTCTAATAACAAAAAGAAATGAAGAAAAAGAGAGAAGAGTTATATCATGTTCCATACAAAAAACCGTGCTCTCTCTAGAGAAGAGAAAGAGGAGCTTAAACGCAGCAATAAAAAGGTTAAGAATGTACGACATGCCGATTTCACGGCAAGCCATGAGAGCCGCTCTCAACCTCAGGGGTGCAGTGAGGCTCCTTTCATTGGAGAGTGCTCGTTATTTAAAGATAAACTACAGGGGAAAATTCCAGGGGCCTACAACCAAGCTTTTGCTTTTGATGAAAAAATGGAAGCCGATATTGATTCTGATGAGGAGGTGGAAGAGCTAAGGAAAGGGTTTGCAGCAGTGAAAATCTCTAAAGATGTGAAATAGCGTATTAGAGTTGTCTGGGCATCATCTCTCATTGTCAAAGTGTATGGGAGGTTCATGGGTGGTTCAACTATATCCAAGCCAAACTCAATGCTCTTTGGAAGCCTACGGGTAGGTTGGATGTTATTGATCTAAGGAAGGAGTTTTTCCTAACATGTTTTTCTTGCAAAGAGGATCTGATAAGGTGCTCAGAAATGGACCGTGGTTCATAGGCAATGGCAACGCCACGTTATGCTCAGGGTGTTCCCAAGAACACCTTGACCTGAAAAAAAAAATTTACATATAATAATTAATTTTTTTATTTGTTTACCCTTAAAAAAAATAGGAACACCCTCAATTAAAATTAAGAACACCCTTAAATTAAAAAAAAAAAAAAAAACTATTTGTTCTACTTTCAAGCAAAAAAAAAAAAAAAAAAGCCCAAAAAAATTTTTGAACTAAAATCTGAAAAAAAAAAAAAAAAAAAATTGTAACAACGAACGACAAGCCCAACATCAAGCCCACAGCAAGCCCAACAGATTATAGTGGAAGCAAACCCACGGCAAGCCCAACAGATTACAGAGGAAGCAAACCCACGAATTCTTAAAAAAAAAAAAAAAAGCAGCAACGCCTCCAAGCAAACCTAAAAACAGAAACCTCAAATCACTAAATCAGAAAATCACTTTAGGCTAAAGCAAACCTAAAAACAAAGCAACGCCTCAAAGCAATAGAGCAACACCTCCCCTCAATCGGAGATTGGTCTAGTCGCACTCCAGAGCACATATTGTCGCCCCTCATTGGAGATCGGTCTAGAGCATATCGTCGCTCGCTCGCCCCTCATCGGAGATCGCTCGTTAGTGATGGTCACTGCCTCAACCAGCCAGCCTTAGCCTTCAGCCTCCCTGCTCCGGTGCTCCCTCAAGGTATTTCTCACTCTTTTTCTCTTTGACTCAGTGACTCTCTCTCAGTCTCTCAGTCTCTCTCTCTTCTTTATGATTAACTTTATCTAAAGCTTTATCTTTATGGGATTTGTTAACAAGCACCGGTTGATGCTTGTTTAAGGTAAAAAAGACCTCTCTCTCTCTCTCTCTCTCTCTCTCTCTCTCTCTCTCAACCCATTTTTTTTGATTTGTTGATCTCTCTCTATACTTATCTCTCTACCCATAACTCATTTCTATACCCATCTCTAAATCAACTCTCGATCTCGGTCTAATCCACACCATCTCAGTCACAAGCACCGATCCACAGCTTCGATCAAGCAAGCACCGATCTCCCTAGTTCCAACCCATAAGCACCAATCCATAACTCCGATCAGGCAAGCATCGATCTCCCTAGCTTCGATCCACAAGCACCGATCAAATCCGACCAAATCATATTTGACCAAGATCTCCTTAGCTCCAATCCACAAGCACCGATCAGTTAGTGTATCTCCTTAGCTTCGATCAGGCAAGACCCATACCCATGAGCTCCGATCAAGCGAGACCCACAAGCTCCGATCGTTCCAGTCAAGCACTGATCGTTCTGATCAGCACCGATCTGTCTCTTTGTTGTTTGTCCGTTTGGGTTTGTTTGTGTGTGAGTGTGTTTGTGTATCTCTGTGTTTTTTTTTTTTTGAGCAAGTGTATCTCTATGTTGATTTGTCTGTGTGGATGTGTTTGTGTGTGGGTGTGTTTGTGTGCATCTGAGGAAAAAGAAGAAGATGAGAAAAGGAGAAGTTACTAAGTTTGTTGAGCACGAAAAAGAAAGAGAAAAAAAGAAGCAAACGGGAAATTAATAAAATAATAAATGGAGGAGCTACAGTAACCGTGTATATTTACACGGTTATTGTAGCTCGTGTAAAGATATACACATTTTTACACAATTTTAGAAACACTGATGTGAGCATTTTTGAGGTAAAATGTGTAAAAATGGTGTCTTTTTCTATTTTACATGATTTTGCATCCACTGATGTGGATGCTCTTAACCTGTTTCCATTTAATTTGAAGTTTGAACAAAGTGAAAAAAGTAGATCATATATTCATCATGAATTTTCTTTGCTAGTTTTGTGTACTTGAAGCTTTATCGTGCATTTTATTATGGTTAGAATTTCAGTTTGGGAAACTAGTTTTTTAGACAATGATTCAAGACCTGTTTGCTACTCTTCTCAAAAAAAAAAAAAAAAAAAAAGACATGTTTGCTACCGTTATTTAAACAACAGTTTTCAATGTCTAAATAACATTACACGTATTTTTACACATTTTTTTATCCACAAGTATTTTCAAAAAGTACAAACAACGTTACTAGAAATCTCTTACTAAACGAATCTCAATAATTGCAATGACCCAAAGGTGAATTTACAATTACTGTAATGCTGCCTTTCTAAGAAACTAGTATGACTGGGATTAATATTAAAGATTAATTAAAAGTCATATATATAATACAGGAAATATTTAATTAATAAATTTCATCAAAATTGAAAAATAGAATAATTAATTTAAAATCAGTATCAAGTTGTATAGGCGAAGGCATACACACACATAAAACTGAATTTTTTTTATTTGAAAAACTACAAATTTATTAATAGAAATAGTTATGACCTATTACATAATTAATAATTATTTATGTGCCGTAAAAGAAATGTGTAGTGACAAAATGGGCCCAGGAGAGTTACTTATGATATAGTGTGTTGTTAAATTTGATAGGATTAGTGGATTACATTCCTTCTATTTGTAATGGTAAATTTTTACTATATATAATGTAGACATTCCATCTAACAGATTAAATATTTCTTGATTATTAATTGAAAATTACAGATTTAACGTATTTTTATTATTAATTTAATTTAATTTAATTTTTTAGTATTATTCATTATGCAAATATAAGTAAAGATAAATATTAATTACTTTACTTCATTTTTAATAATCACTAATTGAGTTGTATACATTTTATGTTTTCTAAAAGTTATATTATACTCTAATATGTACCTTTAAGTTATTTAATAAAAATATTTAATTTGAAATGTTTAAAGAATTTTTTTTGAGAATTTTTTTAAAGAATATTAATTATAGTTAAAAAGATATTTGAACATAAAATATTGGTCTTGAATTATATAAAAATGGCTTGATAAAATATATATATATATATATAATCATATTACAGACATATTTTAAGTTATAAATTATATATATGTGTGTTATTTTTGTGGTTTTAAATTTTTTGATACATATATAACTTGGGCTACTTTTTTTTATATATAAAAAAAATCTAGATCCAAAGTAAAAATTTTTGTCCGATAATAAAAAGATAAAAAAGTTTTTTTTTTCATAGAGGAAAGAAAAAAAAAATGCTTAACTTTATCTTATCCAACCAAATTTGTGAGTACTACCTTGATTTTGGAATCTAGTGGCCCATCACATTATAATTCATAATAACGTGGCCAGCCAAGACTTCCTCATAATTGCAACTCAAAAAAGAAAGAAGACTTCCTCATAGTTACTTCACTCTCAAGCCCTACATGCTACATGGATTGTTGCCCTACGGCCCCACCTTGTTCTACGTTTGGCTTAACTTTTTTTTTAGCGTGCGTTTGGACAGGACGTTTTGCCTAATCCGTGCGTTTAGCATTTTTCTAATGGATCTTATGGATATTATTCACGGACCACCAAACTCAGCAAAATACAGATTTCTAGGTAAATTTAGGTCTCACAACATTATTTACACATTTAAAAATTATTTTTCTATAGTGTTTTTAGCAATAAGTTTTCAGTTTTCAGTTTTCAGCAAATAAGCGATATTCAAACAAACCCTTAGTCGATGTTTAACATTCACAAATGACACTTTGATGGAAAAAACTTACTACATTTTTTTTCCCTCTTAATATTGAATTTTAAGAGCATTATACGATACCATTTTACAAAAAATATTTCATTTTACAATCTCAAAAGCTACTTTATCTATTATATCATACTATTTTACAATACATCAAACATCCTAACTTCTATTTTACCATACAACACATTAAAATAATATAACACAATATCCAAATAAAACTCAAAACCCAATAAAATATTATTTTAAAAATATACCATTTTGCCCATCTTATTTATAAAATGGTACTGTAGCAAAGTTGTAAAATATTTTACAACTACCACTCCACATAATGCTCAATTTTTGTTGGCTGATGATATAAAATACCATTTTTGGGGGGTTTACAATCTCCAGTACTAATGCTCTAAGTTTTTCAATTAAAATTCAACCACACTAATATAACAAAAATCATTTTTATCCTTTTTTTAATAATAATTAAATTTAACTATGTGATTCATTAATTAATGCAACCATACAATTGAATTTAATTAAGAAACCTAAAATAAAATACTTAAAAAAATTATACCTAAGTGTTTCACTAATTTCTCTTTTAAAAAAAAGTTTTATACCAATTTAATATGCATGTATCTGCTTGCGATTTTTAGATAGGATTTACTAGTAAATGTACTTATTAATAATAATTCTTCAAAGAAATTAAATTCTATAAAGATGTAATGTAAAACTTAAATTTTACACCCTCCAATCTAAACATGTCTCATTATCATATCACATATTAAAAAAATTAGAATAATCATATCCAATTAATTCTAATACCCATCTAAAAAATCCAACCCAACTAGAAGTTTATTGAGATATTAATAGGTGTATGTGGTATGATATATTAAGTTTTAAGTAAAAAAAAAAAATCTAATGTGACAATCTCTTATTTGATGGTATAAAATATGAATTTTACACCTAATCTGCTTTACCAAATTCCAGCTCTTTCTTCAAATACATGGAAAGAAAATTCCATTGCCATAATGGTTGCATCCACGCGCAAACTAGAGAACTAGTTGGGCTAGCATAACAATTTTACCGAGTATGAAAACATACTAAAAGTCATCTAAAAAAAGAAAAAATGACGAATTTTCCAAAGCACCAATCACTTTGTCTATCTTTTTGACTACATAACCAAAAGTAAGAAGAAGATAGGATGCCATGTCCTCGATTTGTCAAATGCATAATGTGCCCGGCAACTTTATATTAAAAATTTATTCGAATACTTTCTCAAATTTTTTTTTTATTCGAATATATGTCAAATATAGGTGTAGCTTAAGAAGCATGTCGAATCACACCTCCTTTTCCTTCTTTTCTTATCTTTCTTGATCAATTGATTCATTGTGTCAAAAATTCAATCGTCTTTGGGTCAAATAGCATCTCTAAAGTAAATATGGAGCGGTGTGCGTGAGTATATTACTTGGAAACAAATTTTCATTGAGCCAAGGAGCGATAAATAGGACTTTGAGTTTTTACAAAAACTTGATTGGTTTCTAAGTTTGGTTTTGGCTTAGGCATTTTATTAGTTAGTCCTTACCAATAACACGTTTTCTATATGTATTGTTGACTTAGGTTGTCATAATTGCAATCCATTTCATAGGATTGTATGACTATGATCTTATGATCCCATCTAACGAAAACGATTAAAATTGCACCAGGATCGCATATTTGGTAAGTTCGTATAGGATCTTACTGATCTCTTATCATTATTTTGAGTGTTATATTTGAACTTTGATCATTTTAGGCCTAAATACATATTGTGAGCATAAGAGATTTGAACTTTAATCATCTTAAAACTTCTATTTCATATATTGTAGGCATGTATATATATTGTGAACATAAGATATTTGAACTTTAATCAT
This sequence comes from Quercus suber, assembly GCF_002906115.3. NCBI lineage: Eukaryota > Viridiplantae > Streptophyta > Magnoliopsida > Fagales > Fagaceae > Quercus > Quercus suber. Next base: position 313,868 of record NW_027069630.1, on the reverse strand, counting down.
CTTAAAGCTTCTATTTCGTGTATCAGTCAGTGAAATTATTCAAGTATTAGTTGGTCATATTATTAAGATCTAATTGTTTTAGGTTGCTTAGTTATTAGTTTTTGTTGTTTGTATATTTGAGGGAAAAATGGGAAATTAATTGGTGTATTTGGTTAAGCTAATGTTTTGACTATTTGCTTGGGTTACGGCATTATGCAATGTCTCTGTTTTGGGGTTTTTTTTTTTTTTTTTTGGTAATAGTACTAATTTGTGCTTTGACATAATTGTTTGACATAATTGTTTTTGTTAGTATAGACATAGTGATGTATAGTATACAATTTACACCATATTTGATGCAAATCTTTGGTTTTTTGTTTTTTTACGAATGAATTCATAATTTATATGATTATTTAACATATAAATTCATTACCAAAATAAGATCTTAAAATTTACAATCCTCAATCCCACTACTGATCCCACTACTTTGATCCTGCATAAGATCTGACTTTGACAACCTTAATTGTAAACAAATAATTGAATAGTCTAAGGAAAGAAATATTAGAAATTAGACCTCATACAATTTAAATTGAAGGCTTTCATATTTTCATCTAGAATGCACATTGAAAAATTAAATGGATATTTGGAAACATAGTTTCACCCTAGCTTCACCCATGATTCTTATATTCGGATCCAAAGGGCTACAGCCTTTTTTGATTGGATTATAATAAAAAATAGATTTCAACATTGGCATAAATCACTATGGGAACAATGATTTATATCTATATATTCCACAGCACCTCATCTATGACTATGAGGTCCTCGATGTGGAATGAATCTACTTATCTCATTCTTTCTCTCTTGACTCGATTATGGGATTAAGTTTAACGTGACACATTCTAATCTAGCTAGTAGTTTTCCTGGCATAACAAATTAGCAGCCGAATGTCATATATATCATGAATGCAAGCAATCCATACAACAAAGAAGATACAGAAATTAAAAAGCACACTGACCTCGTAAAGCATTTAGCAAAAGCACAAAGAGGTTGCGATTACTTGACACAAGGTTCAGCCCCATCTCAGCAGTTGATCCCACAAATGAGAGTGGCTTTGCCACAAATTGCAGGAACTTTTGAGTCAATATAGAGACGAACATAAGCCACCTACGCCCGAAGCTCTCCTCGGTAGGGCCTTCAGGCGCATCCACAAACTTTCTTTTCTCTATATCACTGGAAAATAATATGTGTATGAGATCAAAGAAACGTACTTCCTCTGGTTTCAATAACATATAACTGCTAGAAAAACGCTTGTCACAAGCCATGGCTACGTTACTAAAAAGTAAAAACAGAATAATAAAACTTTGTGTTTTGCTATTCCTCCAACTATGCTTTAAATCTTTATATAGAGATTGCAAATGTAGCTATGGAGGTATATAATAAGTCAATATAGAGACGAACATAAGCCACCTACGCCCGAAGCTCTCCTCGGTAGGGCCTTCAGGCGCATCCACAAACTTTCTTTTCTCTATATCACTGGAAAATAATATGTGTATGAGATCAAAGAAACGTACTTCCTCTGGTTTCAATAACATATAACTGCTAGAAAAACGCTTGTCACAAGCCATGGCTACGTTACTAAAAAGTAAAAACAGAATAATAAAACTTTGTGTTTTGCTATTCCTCCAACTATGCTTTAAATCTTTATATAGAGATTGCAAATGTAGCTATGGAGGTATATAATAATTGCCAGGATTTTTTCTGAATACTGGTCGTCAATGATGGTTGGACTGATATTGGCCCATAAAAATTTAAAAAAGAAGTCAAAAGGCAGGTGGGAGTGGGGCAGTCCTGCTGTCTGTCACGCAATTATAAATTAAAGGAACTTTATAGATTTGAGTTACCTTAACTTAATAGGTTAAGTTATGTTGCTATAAGTTTATAAAAAAAAAGTTATGTTGCTATAAAAGATTTGATATTCAAATTCTGCCTCTATTAAAAACTTATTGATGTTTCTACTTGATAATAAAAGTCATTATAATGTTGAAATTACATCTATAAAAAAACAAAAAAACTTTATACAATCTCATTTTACCTCTTATTTTTAATTATTGACTTTATTAGACCCACCAAAATCATAATGTTATATTCTTTAGTAATTCTTACGAGTAATGTGTACAGTGTGTACGTATCAAGTTTATTTGTTCTGGTTATTCTCTCATTGAACAGAACTCAAAAGCTCCATTATATTAGAAGAAAAAAGAAAAAAGAAAAAAAACACGTGCTTTTTTCTTGTTGTTGAATAAGAAAAAACATTTGCTTCTCCTTTGCTATTACATAAAAATGAAAAATTTTCAAGTGCAAATGATTGTTTTACTTTTACATTCCTTGAACACTAAGGCATGTAAAACTAAAAAGTAAAAGATGTTCATGTCTTTTGACAAGGCCACTGCTCCTAAGGCATGTACTCTTTTTTTTTTTTCTTCTTCAAGAATACATAGCATATAGTTATTAATTTACCAAAACCTATTATAAGTTTTACTATATAACTTTCACAATGTGATTATAAATAAATATCAGAATTATTTATTTTATCTGTGAAACATCAATTTATAAATATTAATATAATACAAATTGCAATCCCTCTATCATTAGATTCATTACTCCTCTTTTTTTTTTTTTTCTTTTTTTTTTTCTTTTTTTGGGGAATGATTCTATCATTACTCTTAATTTGCCTGATTTTTTTTTTTTTTTTTTTTGAATGATTCTATCATTACTCTAAGGCTGCGTTTGAATTGGGAGTAAATCATTTCCAGAAATGGTTTTTCACATTTTCGCGTGTTTGGCTGTTCCGGAAAATAGAATTTTCCGGAAAATCAATTCCAATTTTCCCTTACCCAATGGAAATCATTTTCAGTACCTATTTTCACTTCAAAGTGTTTCCGGAGAGAGAGAGAGAGAGAGAGAGAGGAAGAAATGGAGCGACTCACGAACCCAGAGCCAGAGCCGGCGACCCTCCACCACGACCCATCGCTCGACCTAGACCACCCATCGCTCGACCCATCGCCAGACCCAGACGACCCATTGCTCGTCCCATCGCCAGACCCAGACGACCCATCGCTCGTCCCAAACCCAAAACCAGAGCCGGCGACCCATCGCTCTCTCTTCCTCGATCTCGTCGACGACTCGGTTTGCGTTGTTGCCGGAATTTGCGTTGTGTTGTTGCCGGAATTTGCGTTGTGTTGTTGTTGTTGTTGTTGTTGTTGTTGTTGTTGTTGTTGTTGTTGTGTTGTTGTTGCCGGATGATGTTGTTGTTGTTGTTGCCGGAATTTGCGTTGTTGTTGTTGTTGTTGGCTGCCAGAATTTGTTGTTAAATTGGCTGTGATGTTGAAATTTTTTGTAATAAAATTTGTTTGGATGCTGAGAAAATGTGAAAAAATTGTAGGAAAATAACATTTTCCTAATAGAACCAAACACATAAAAATATTTTTCACAACAATTTTCATAATATAATCAAACACTTAAAAATATTTTCTTTTTTCAGAAAATAACATTTTCAAAAAATAAACATTTTTTTAAAAATATTTTACGGAACCAAACGAACCTAAATTTGCCTAATGTTGTCTTCAATTTTGAATTTCGATGCATGAGCTGCCTGTGTTGTCTTTTTATGCACGAGCGGAGAGACTTTTTCAGACAAGCAGAATCCGAAACCTGCTCAAAGATATTCTGGATCAATGTGATCTCATTTGATTCCACCGGTTCCCCTATCTTTCCTTTTTATTTTATTTATATTATTAACTTTCAGCTATATGAATAAATATATGCAAGTTCTATGTAAAATTTACTAGAAATAATATCATTTCAACATGAAATAAATTTATATATATATTGAAATAAATTTATATATATATATATATAAATTTTACATAGGAAGTATATAAATCCGTTTGGTTATGCGTGTGGATTAAAAAAATATAGTGAAAATATGTATTGTGATATTTAAACAATAAAAACTATTATTTAAACAACAATATCAAACAGGCTCATAATATCATTTCACAAGTGATATAGATTTTTTATATTCCAATATATATGATATACCCTGTAAGTATGTAAATTTTTTTTTTCCGATTCTGTTTTAATTTGGCCTAATCTCATGACATTTCTGTCAGACGATAGTGTTTGTTTATGTTGTTTAGCTCTTCATATGGTCCTATTTAAACATATATTATTGTCGCTTTGTCCTCACATAAATAATCCCTTACCTACTATACTTTTATTTTAGGCTGTGTTTGTTTTGGATGAAAATGATTTCAGGAAATTATTTTCCGTAAAATAGTGTTTAGTTGGTTTTGAAAATAGCATTTTCCAGAAATCATTTTTATTTGACCATGTAAAATGTTGCTTTGACCCGGAAATGGTTTTACAGTTTTATTTTCACTTCAAACCATTTCCAGAAAACGCAAAAGAGAGAGAGAACGAGAGAAAGAAGAGAGAACTCAGCTCACTCCGAGTCCGACGATTGCACCGGTCTCACGCCAATCGCAGCACCGCGCCATTGTACCGCGCCATTGCATCGGTCTCGCGCCGATCGCAGCATCGCGCCATCGCACCGCGTCGATCAATCAAAGGGAAATCGCAGCACCGCGCCAATCGCTCCAACGCCGCTCGACCCAGACCCATCACCTCCTCGATCTCGCCTTTCCACGAACCTCGACCTCGTCGTCGACCCAGACCCAGACCCATCGCTCTCTCTTCCTCGATCTCTCAGTTTTGTTTTTTTAAAGTTTGATTGTTGTTGTTGTTGTGGTGGTGTGGTGGTGATGTTTTGGTGGTCGTAGCTTTTGATTACCGGAATTTGCTGTCGGAATTTGTTGTTGAATTGGCTATGATTTTGAAATTTTTTGTAATAAAATTTGTTTGGATGCTGAGAAAATAGCTGAGAAAATGTGAAAAATTTGTAGGAAAATAGCATTTTCAGAATAGAACCAAACACATGAAAATATTTTCCACAACAATTTTCATAATACAACCAAACACTTGAAAATATTTTCCTTTTTCGAAAAAATATTTTACGGAAACCAAACACAGCCTTAGATGCTCCGAATTATAAATTTTGCGGTTGCGCGGCCAGCTATCTTGTCAATAGTGCTATTGATTATTTTTAATCATCAATTCAGTGTAATAAACTTCTTTCAAGAGTGAAATAAAAGTTTCATATTCCCATTAAAAAAAAAAAAACTTCTTTCTTTTATTAAGTGAATCGATGCATGAAACCTCCCTCCTCAAGTTATTACTATTGAATATAATTTTTTTTTTTAATACTAAATATTTTTAACACATACACATGGAGAGACAGAATAAAATTTTAAATAAACTTACAGTGGTGTATATCCAAAAGGGTCTGACTCTTTAATATTTACATTTTAAAAAGTAAATATTTTACCAAATACTACTTATGTAACTTGTTTTTGTTGGAATTTACAGTTAGGTCACCTATTATGCTACTAGTGGGCATGACCCTTGACTAGCCACATTTAATGGATTTTTTTTTTTTTTTTGGATGAACACATTTAATGGGATTAACTCTTACGTGTAATATAAGTTACATTGGAGTGAGTTGAAAAATGATGCAACTTCTCTCATTTGTGTATCTCAAGAAAAATTAAAACATATATTCCTCTTCACCATTCTCTCAAGCTTTTGGATTCCATCATATTAATTGTTCATTGGCTGTGGATATCGTGTGACTTGCTATAATAACAAACACCACATAAAAAATAATCCTTCAGACTATGAAGATATAGTTTATAATATAGAACCAGCGAATACATGATCCTAGAGAGATAAAAACTCTATTTCTTACATTTTCATTACAAACCAGCAGTCACATTCATCAACATGACTTTTACCTAATGTTACGTGTATTAGATAATTCTTCCAAATAGAAATCGACATTTTTTCACCTAATCTTCCCATGAAATTCTTTGCAAGAGAATCCAAATTCAATTATATATTCCATCCATTTCCTATCAAAGAAAACTTGGAACCTGATTTGTCCATGTCTTCAATTTCACACTACTCAAGTCCCCATCTTCTTTTTTTCCTTTGTATTTGACATTTCATCATCCGATAAGCAATTAGTAATTTAGCACGTTCAAAAGCAGGGCCAAATCGATAAGCAATTAGTACGTTCAAAAGCAAGGTCCAATAATCTAGTATGAGATTTACTAACTTATGCACTTAGTGCATATGTTAGTAAACTATTTTTGAAAATTTTTTTTATTAAAAAATGAAAAAAATGTCAAAATTTTTTTATAACTTTTTCAATTTTTGATAATTCTTATTAAAATAGATTGTTAATATATGCCTACACGCATATATTAACCAGACCATCAAATATATTTCACATTCCCCCAATTACATAATTAGCTACATAGAATTGACAACAGCATAGGTCATTCTCTGGGCCAAAGATGTATGTCACAAGATGATGTCTTTGGCAATGGAGTTTAATTGAGTGTACTACTGTAGCGAGGTCAAAGTCCTTTGTCATTTCATTTGGTTGGTGGAATTCGTTTTTCACATGTGGGATATGGGTACAAAGGTCGGTTTCTTATTGGACATTAAAGAAGAAATACCAACTGTTGAGGATGAAAAATGATGAAATGAGAAAAAAACGATAATGACAAAGTATTTGCAATTATTATTTAGATTAGATTATATTAGATAATGGAGTACCCGACAAACTTCTGGTCAGTGCGTTTCAACAAATTATTGATTTTCTTTAATTTTTTGGGCCCCCAATTCTCGTGAAAAATGTGGGGTATAAAAAATTGTAATTTAAAAACAGGGTTGGTAGCCGAAAGCTACGTGAGTTGGGCTTGATCGCCTTGTTATCTGTTTGACCGTTTTACCATGGACTCGAGCTCGATTCACAATTTCACATTAACAAAGCAAAAGCCCAATACTGGGCAACATAGTAATGACAGAGAAAAGTCCGAAAACCAAATACTTCTTTTAATAATAATAAAAAAATCCATTACTCTTTTTAAAAAAATTCTGAACGAGATTACTTCTAACATTTTCATACTAGGATGAAATTGGGATCTAATGCGCTATTAGATGAAACTTAGGTCTTTAAGTGAATAAAAAACTCACATCATATTCTTCTAAAAGTCTTCTTTTCTACTAATAAAAACTTCTCTTAGGTCAAGGGCCACCAAGCTTTATCCTATTATCTATTTATAAGATTTTATCACTTCTTTTTAGGTAGAACATTTATTTCTTACGGGATATAGAATATCAATTCACTTCTTTAATTCTTCTTACAAAAATTTACTTCTTCAAAGGAGTAGACATTCTTTTCATATAGCCAAAAAAAAAAAAAAAAACATTCCTTCCATCTAAGAAAAATCCCAACCGAGTGAAATTTGGGATTTGAGACAATTTTTAATAGTCCTCCACATTGATTCAAATTCTACCAATCAATCTTCATTCTTTTTTCTATGATTTACACCTTACTCCAAAACAACAATAGCCACAAATTGAGTCAAACTCTACACAATGAAGCTCTTAGATCATTATCATTAGGCACAATAGAGTTTTGACTAAATTTAAGCTAAAACCGAAACTTTTTCTATTTTTGCTAATTCACTATTAATACACACCTATATCAACCTCTCTATTCTATCACTATTCCATTTAAATAATATTTATTAATTGTTTCTTTATTAAATATATAGTACACATCCAACACACACAATCACAACAATCCACAAACTGTCAACTTCCAAATTACACATTCAATTGATTCGGTATTGTAGGGATGAAGGGTCAAGTATGGGCATTGGGCCATGGGCCATATCTGAGGACATCAAATAGTCTGAGGCCAGGTAAATTCTATTGGAAGCCTACAAATTAAGGGTCCGTGGAAGAAGTCTAATCATAAGGAACTGTCCAGGGAGAAGTTCCTCCTTGGCTAAGCAAAGTTGAGGTCATAGGTCCGACCTTACGTCAAGAACTAGGCAACGGGCAAATCATGCTGGTAAGGGTAAACGTTAGATAAGGATAAGACAAAAGAGAGTTGGGAAATATCTGAGAAGAAAATTACTACCACCGCATTGAATGCTCTATAGCTAACCCTCTGACCACATTAATGTGAAAGTAATACGTAAACAGTAATCTTCAGTCTTACAGCTATCCACAAAGACTTTAGGAATGTGCTAATGAGACAAGTATCAAAGCCAGTACTACACGTTGGGGGCTAAGATGAAGTAAGGAAGGGGAATATAAAGAAGAAAAACCCCATTACAATGGGATCATCATATAATCTGTAGAAAAATCACTGTACACTCAAGAACTGTAATTGTGGTTAAGTCTAAAAGAAATACATAAGAACAACCTTCCTCAGACTTTGTCGAGGAGGACTTTCCTTGCCCAAAATTGCTTGTTTATACTTTCTAGTAACACTTAGCCTACTGTGATTGTTGTCAACCTAATTCATTGAAAGTTCAGTTTCAACCCCACTCTCTACAAATTCATTGTTTTGGGCTCTTTGAACCTTGGACCATTTCATTTGGGCTCTGAGAGCAAAACGGGTTCTTACAGCTATAATCCATAATCCTTAACTCACTATAACCCACAACCCATATTATATATTCTGTTAATTCAAGCTCATATTGTAAATTTCACTACATGCAATTTCCTTTCATAGCTCAATGAACTAAGTTCTCTTTGATTCAACAATAATTTAACTAAATTAAACAAAAAAAGATGGCTGAAATCTCAACAGTAAAAACCTCTTACATAAATTTAAAACCTAATACAACAAATTAGTTGCCAAACACCATTAAAAACCAACTGAGCATCAAAGCCATCATCAATTGCCTAAAAATTTTACTCTTATTCATCAAATAACAAAGTTTGTTAACAATTTTGGAGAAAACTTGAGTTTTTTTGAGGGGGGGGGGGGTGAGGGTGGTGATTGAATAGATGGTTGGACTATCAACTACGAATGATGGTTTGGGTTTCTTGTAAATGACACTCATGAGAAAGCTTTAGAAAGGGGAAAAAAAGTTTAGCAAAAGTAACTTGTTAGTACCTCATTCAATAGGACAATGTACCATTCATTATGTGTGTGTGTTCTAAAGGCTCTCGAGTTTAAAGCAAGGTGTCTGGAGATAAATTTAGCAAAAACTATGAAGTAGAGAGCGTGATACTAAATGCTCTTAAATATAATTCAAGTGAAGAGTAAGCACCTTCACCCAAATGTGTTAGTACATTGATGATTGAATCGTTCCTCAAAACCTAGCAAACGATTTGGGTTAACTAGGTTTGGGTTTGACTTGATCAATTTAGGATCAAAAACTTGTTAGACTGAAATGGGTGGCTATATATAAATTTAACATAATTTGTAACCTTTTTTCACATTTCTTTTATTGTAAATAAAACAAAAACAAAAAAGACTGTCAAAGATGAAAGTTGAATAATTTCGGAAGTTTATTGTAAGGACCAGAGTTGAGTCCCTAGCACAAAAGATGGATAGACTTAGGCTCAAAAAGCCCAAGACAATGAATTTGTAAAGAGTGGGTTGGAAAACTGGGCTAAAATGAGTTGGACAGTAAAATCAAATGACAAGAGCAGGAAGACAGAACGAGTCTAACTAGAGAAAATCGTCCTTGGCACAATCCAAGGAGATCAGTTTTTATATATTTCACACATGTTTGATTACAGATTTGATTCCTGATTGCTATAGTGTTTCTCTTTTGATTTTTCGATCTTCTCTCATTTTGCCTCTTTCTCCTTTTATACTCTCTTCTTCTTTCATCCTCACCTTCTACATGCAGGCCAAATTCTTAGTGCTTCCACCTTATCCCATCAGCACCTTCCTGAAGTCTTTATATAGTTGTTGTAAGGCTAAAAACTACTGTTCAGACATCACTTCCACATTAATGCAGCCAGAGAGTTAGCTGCAAAGTATTTAATGCGGTGGTAACAGTTTTCTCCTTAGATATTTTAGAACTCCCTTTTGTCATTTGTTTTTGCAATACTTATCCACGCCAACAGAACTTCTTAGAACATTCCCCTGGATGGCGGATCACCTATTCGGACTTTGGCTTTAGCTGGCCAAGGAGACATTTGTCCTCGGCCTACCTTCTTGTGCCATTATGACTAAAACTGACTTCTTCATCTACTAACACGGACTTCCTTGATAATGTGTACTCCTCCTCGGACAATCTCTAGTCCTCAGCTTGGGCCTTAGGCCCAATATATACATAGATAATGAGCTCTTGGGCCCAATACCCCTACATTTATAATTCAGTAATTAATTTTAATAATTTACCAGTCTAATAATTTATTTCACAAAATAAGAAAAATAAAATGTGTATACCTATTATACATTAAACATGAAATAAGGTTAAAATCACCTGTAAGGACTAGATTCGAGCTCGTAACCCACTACGTGGATGGATCTAAACCCAAAAAGCCCAAAATAATAAATTTATAGAAAATGGGTTGGAAAACTGGGTGTTAGTTGATCAAACAAACACTGAAATAGATTTAGATGACAAGAGAATGAATAGAAATAGGGTTGTATTGAAGAAAAATAGTCATCGGCAATGTCTGAGGTGCACTTTTCTTGTATATTATTCTCAAATTAGGTTACAAGTTTGGTTTCTGAATATTACAGTGTTTCTTCTTCTGATTTTCGATCCCCTTCTTTTGTTGCTCCCTCTTCCTTTTATATCATCTTTCCCTTTCATTCCCACTTCACACGTGCATGCTAGATAGTTCTTGTGGATACTTGTCCCATCATCCCTTTCCATTAGTCTTAATGTAGTAACTGTAAGGCTGTAACCTACTGTTCAGGTATCACCTCTACATTAATGCGGCCAGAGTATTAGTTGCAATGCATTTAAAATTATACAATATATACAATTTTAAAAGTAAAATATAACATGTTAGGTAAAGAAAAAAAGTAAATAATTAAAAAGAATATCTTTAATGAACTTATGAAAATTAAATTAAAAAAAAAAATCTACTCAACGTTAATAGTAGATCCAACCCTAACATTTGTTATATTTGAGAATTGCTTGCCAAATTGATGATTGATGTCATTAGTATTTTTATGATTTTATCTACAACAAATATATATAACTTAAAAATTGAAAATGATACTATTAAAAAATTCAGTTTAAAATTTTATAGTAAAGGCTTGATGAGCAAGTCTAGTACCGGTTTGTTGGACTAAAACAAGATACCAATCCTATGATCCATATCCTACATTTTAGTTTGGGTTCGGGTGGATAATTAAGTCCGGATTAAATTTTGCCAATTCTAGTTTGGGTTAAGCTTGGAGCCTCGAACCCAAAATTTGGGTCTTTGATGCTATTACACAACCTTTTCATGGTTGATGGGCTGCCTAAATCCTTATATTCCATTATAGGCCCGATAATTTGTCTTTTTATATGACTTTAGAATTATCCAGAGTTGGACTGTGTGCCGAAAGCGGTCAACAATTGCATAGGAACATGGGACCAAGAGCAAATACTTCTGGTTAGGTGTCGGCAATGGAAAAATGTTAGGACCATAACTTATTTCACAAGTTTTACCGCAAGTTTTACCACAATTTGTTCATATGTTAAGTTATAAGTGCTGGAGTAAAAGTAATAGGGTTTACAACTATACTATTTATAACTTGTCATGAGAGCAAATTATGACAAAAGTTGTAAAAAAAATTGTAGTCCTAATATTACTCGCAAACACGACGTGAATTCTGCCATTTTGAGTGTGGTCATTACGGTAGTATATGGATAGTTCCCAAGTTAACTTATTAGCAACTCTGTTTTTGTTCTTCTTTTATTATTATTATTATTATTATAACTTTAAAAAATACTCTGTTTAATATTGCTGGTTAAACAAATCAACTGTGAGAAAAAAAAAATCAATTAGTAATAATAACTTTAAAAAATTAAGTTAATCAAGTTTTTAAACTTTAGGAATAGTCCATTATTTAATAAGGACCCTAATAAACCAGTAAAAAGTATTATGTTAAACCGATATAATCGAGATTCTTCTTCGTCTTTTTTTTTTTTTTTTGGTTGGATTTCCACGTTAAAACTTATCTAAGTTAATTTTCCATAAACTTGGCATATTTTGTATGATTTATGAGATATTGATCAGATGAAAGGTTAGCTCTTCCCTTGTGTCGTAAATAATACGATGCTTTTAAAAAAAAAAAATCTAGCAAACTTGAACTGAGAAACCTAATTAAAAATTTTGTCCAAATTGTGTGTGTGTGTGTGTGTGTGTATATCACCTAGCATAAGGGACGACGTCGGTGAAGAATTTTGGTCCAAGATCTGTGTCCACCTGTCCTCTTAAATTGGGCAATTTTGGCAAAATTCAATCTAACAAACTAACCAACAAAGTCGTTGACTATTGTTTGTATTTATGATTCACCATACGTATTGTAGAAATGAATCTCATTAAACTCTTAGCTCATTTGACCTTATCTTCATTTATTATTTGTTTCAAAATGAGTAGTCAGAATTCTTTTCTTTACTTAATATATTAAATGATTTGAATCCTTCATTTATATATATAGTATTCGCGTTATAATATATCACCTAGCATAAGGGACGACGTCGGTGAAGAATTTTGGTCCAAGATCTGTGTCCACCTGTCCTCTTAAATTGGGCAATTTTGGCAAAATTCAATCTAACAAACTAACCAACAAAGTCGTTGACTATTGTTTGTATTTATGATTCACCATACGTATTGTAGAAATGAATCTCATTAAACTCTTAGCTCATTTGACCTTATCTTCATTTATTATTTGTTTCAAAATGAGTAGTCAGAATTCTTTTCTTTACTTAATATATTAAATGATTTGAATCCTTCATTTATATATATAGTATTCGCGTTATAACTAGTTTAGTGTAATTTTAAATAATATTAATTGAATGTGAAATTTGACAAGTTAATTATTAGATTACATGATCTTCTTATACATTAATTCTTTATTTGCAAAATTTCAAGATATATAATAACATGTATATAATGTTTAAATTTTAAGTTCTTATATTTTAACAGTACGCATAAAAGATTTATATAAGAAAATAATTAAAAAAATTCAATTGGCACAAAATTTATCATGTATGTTAACTTTTAATAACATAGAGAGAATATAATTTATGGTGGAATTTTCAAAATACTAATTTAATAAAAAGTTATTAAGTGTTATAGCTAGGTGTTATAATATTATTTAAAGAAACTTGACATTAACCCTATATATATAATTGCTTTTATCGCTAAATAACTTTTGTGTTTCTCCATTACCAAGCCTAATATTTAATGTAGTAATTTTGTTTCTCTTTAGCTAAAAGCACAAATTCAAAACTAGATGTAAATGTTTTGTTGCTCAACCGAAACTGAAATAGTGAGGCAAAAGTATACTTTGGCCCTTAAAGTTTGGGATTGTTTTCTTTTTTTGGTCCTTTATGTTTTAGATTTTTCATTTGGATCATCATGTTTGATTCCATTTTCATAGTAGTTATGTTATTCAAATTATAACCAAAAAAAAAAAAATGTTATTCAAATTATTAGCTTTGCCGTCCAACTCTATTAGTAATTTTTTATCATTAAATATTAGATAAGTAGAGTTCATTAAGATACGTCATCTATATAATGTTATCCATAGATGTCACCAAATTACTAACGGAAATAAACATCGGAACTAATATGAAAGCGTATTATGAAAGGCCAAAATGAAAAAGATTGAAATGTAAACTTTAGTAAAAAAAATCAAGTATTTCGTTATGAAAGTTCTAGGGAATGGACATATGTTAGATCGATATTCGGTGAGTTAACGAAACACATAAGAGTTTGCTATAGTTGCTGTGTAGTGTCTGTTACACGAATCATAATAATACCCTTTTATCACTCACAAAGAATATTTAAACTTATCTCATCAAAGAAGAGGAGGAAATAATAGAAAGAATGTGTCAGAGAAAGATACAATGAACTTAGCAGGTTGGAAAAGAGCCAAATAGCTAGAGTGAATGCATGCAAGTCTTTAAATTTATGAAAAAGGGTGCCTCCCACCTAACAACACAAAAGTGTCTTTGGGTATCTTGGGACCTTAGTGGGATATCTCACATGGTGTTTTTACTAGATGTGGTTTGACCCTTTAAAAAATTGCTTTCTTTATTCTTGCTTTGGATTTGAATAGGATAGATGGGAGAAATGGCTGTTTGTGAGGCATGATCCTTGAGACATGAACACTTCTATTATCCGACCCTGCCTTGGGAGGCAACCAACCTCACCCACCAACCGTCTTTTCTCTCTCACATGCTGCAGGGAAAAAGAAAAAGAAAAGCAGAAAATTAAGAGAAAGGTTGTCTTTAATTAGTTTCTTTATTATTCCAAAGGTTTCTACTCCCCAATTTCTTCATTATGCTCTATTATTGATGAAACATTTTTTTATTATACTCAAGAACTCATAAGTTATTGCGCACCCTTAGAAAGTTCTATTATTGATGAAACAAGCACATACACTCAAAAAGTTCTATAGCATAAGGTTTCCTATAGTTATATGAATATTCTCACCGATGCCATAGAGATTTTATAGAAAGAAAGCAAGTCTCAAAATAGTACAAAACTATTTAGGAAACAAAACGTCAGGATTAAATCCAACTGATACACTATAAATTTTCCAAAATATCCACATTCTTCTTGTTTTCTTCACATAAATCTCGATCTACGTTGTTCTTCTCTTCAACTTCGTGTGAGTTTAGCTCTAATTTAAAAAGTCAGCTTATTTTATTATTTAACTGATTTTTTATTATTATTCATGGACTTCACTGTACTTTTTGATACTATTCATGAGTCTTACTATATTATTCCAGCTAATTTTTACCTTTATTTACAATACTTTCAACAAAAAATTTTCAATTTTAACAAAATAAACGAATCTTAAACAGAACCTCCATCTTCGTTAATCAGACAATTGTGATTTGCTTTATTGTATTTTGATGGGTGTCCAGTTTACTCCCCATAAACTCATCTTCCTCCAATCGCATTGCTCCATTGATGAAGCTCTTTTTTTTTTCTTTTTCTTTTTTCCTGTAAGTCCTATCTCCCACATCTTAAAAAAAAAAAAAAAAAAAAAAAATCAAATGTTGGGTTGCTAGACCCCCAAAAAAATCGCGTTGCTCCATTGATGAAGCTCTTTTTTTTTTCTTTTTTCTTTTTTCCTGTAAGTCCTATCTCCCACATCTTTAAAAAAAAAAAAAAAAAAAAAAATCAAATGTTGGGTTGCTAGACCCCCAAAAGCACCGGTTAAACAATAATGGCCAGGTCAAGGATGGAGGCATTAATTATATATATGCATTAATTTTAGTAATTTTGTTCTATAAAATTATATTTTGCCCTTTTAACAATATCATTGATTCTTTTTAGAGTAACATTACAATTACAAACTTATCTACAATATTTTTATAAACTATTGAGATATAAATTCTTATTGGTTCGCATCTGGCCCTATCACTTACATTACTTTTTTACTTACCAATAATCACTCACTATATCAGCAATATACCTTTAGCACTTTTCTCATTTTAAAGGCCATTAAAAAAATTTATAGATCTAAAATCTATTACAACATATACTAGCCCAAAAATATTTGTGCAACAACAAAAATCACCAATAGCAAAGCTAAAAAAAAAATTAAGTCCAATTAACTAATTTTACTCAGAGAAACAATTGGCCTTTTAAAAAGTTTTAAACAAAATAATTTTGTCTTTACCTAGCAAACACACACATCAAAAATTCAAAAAAAAAAAAATACCTCCGCGGCTAAGAAGTTGCCGAACTAGAGGCCAGAGTCGCCTCCCTTAACTCAAAGTCCTAGCTCTGTCCTTGGGCCAAGTAATTATTTTTTTGGACTATGTATGGTACTTATATAGTTATGCAAACAATTCCAATATTGTGTAAATAAAACAAAATAAGCATTTGAAAATAACATAACACACAATATGGTTATTAACTTGGATAAAACTAATAGAAGAGCTTGTCCTAAAGTAAAATCACTTGAAGAACCATTCAAAAAAAAAAAAAAAACTATTATAATAAAGAAAAGTTTACAAATTTAGAATAAAACTTTTGTCCCTAGACTCTATAATTTCAGTAGATTAAATTATTGCAGAAACCTACTACAACTTCAGAACTCTTCTACCATATAAATGCTCCACAGATGATATACTTGCAATCACAACTGGAACCTTTGACTGGCTCTAAGAACCTCTTGAAAATTTGATTCATAATAACAAGTTTATGATTGGAACTATGACTTCAGTTTCTTCATCAATTGATCTTTAGATTTACTTGAATGCCTCTAGTATGGTGAAAATATATTGAGATAAAATTCATTATAAAGCGTAGCTGAGCAAACAATGTTTCTCTTTCTCTAAAAATCCTATTTTCGTATTGTTGTTTTTTGTTGATTGTGCAATCTCCATTGATCAAAAAGGTGTCAAAAATCCAAAAACTTGACACTAAAGTACAGAACTTGGCAACAATCTTTTCTTCATAAATAAACTACTTAAACCATTTACAAAAGACATTTTGTTCACAGTTTACCAACCTAAACGAGGAACTTATTATAGATGAAAACATGGGGGAGGGGGGGTTTTAGGTTGAGTTGTTTAGATTTAATTTCATTTTTGGTGAATTAATTTTTGAAGCTATTATTGTTTTTGTTTGTTTGTTTTTAATTTGGAATCTTAGAAAAACCTAAACGCGCGAAGTTGGTTGGGAGGGCCAAACAATGCAATTTGGAAGGATTAGGACAGAAGGATTACCTTGAAAATGGTTAAATTTAATAGACTATTTTAAAAATAAATAAAAATTAAATGACTAAATTGAAAACATGTTTAAAATGAAGGTATAATTTGCAATTTTGTCTAGATATCTGTTTGTTTTTGCTTGTTCTCTCAGGTCACACCCTCCTCTTCAGCCAATAATGTATTAAAGGTTCATGATATTTCCAAACAGTCAAATTCGGTAAAAGTTTTTTTTTTTTTTACTTTAATGTATTTGAGGAAAAAAAGACTTTATTTTCCATGACACATACACTTTAACCTACCATTGATAAGTCTTTAAAAACGACTTTTATAATTTTTGAGATATGAGTATCTTTGCATACACAAAACGTTTAGAGATTTAAAAAAAAAAAAAAAAAAAAAAGAACTCACATAACAGAATTAACAACATAAGTATCTTTGCATACACAAAACGTTTAGAGATTTTAAAAAAAAAAAAAAAAAAAAAAAAACTCACATAACAAAATTAGCAATATATTGTAATTATCTATAATAAAAAAAAATACACCAGAATTATTGCATTTTTCCAGGTTTGTTGTGCAGGCTTGTTAACTCTACTAGGAAAGATTCTGAAAATTACTTCTCTCTTTTTACTTATAAGATAAAATGAGAATATTCAAAACCAAAATAGGAATTCTCATATATTTCAACTTTTCCATTCTTAGGGGGTGTTTGGTAGAGTAGTTTGAAAATTGTTGTTTATTGTTTTTTGAAATACGTGTGGGTGAAAAAGTGTGTTGAAATGCGTAAAATGCTGTTTAAAAACTAAAAAATGTTGTTTAAAATGCACAACCAAACAGGGCCTTACTTTCGGTAAAATTATTGTGCCGTACAGGCACATTGCACGATGAGCCCAACGTCTCTTCTACCATCAAAACTCCTTTCTTTTCCTCATTCTCTTCCTAGATCTTCTTGCTATATGTTCTTCGCTTTCCTCAATGTGTAGTTAGGATTTGGTTACTCTACTATTTTCTCTCAATTCCAAACGTTTTATTCTTTAGCTGGGTGTGCAATAAGCTTTGGCTTAACAGAGACAATGGGTGATTTGTAGATTGTGTATAACGACTTGGCTAAGATCAATTTTGTCTTTAATATCATGTTAATGTACGTTGTTGGGTGATTGAAAGAAATAAATGGAAAAAGGGGAAGCAAGACAACAATTTTAACTAGGTTCAACTTAACAACCTAAATTCATTAGTAAAGTCTCTTGATGATTATATTTTTTTACACTAAGACTTTATGTTACAAAAAACCCAATGTATAAATTACTAGAAAATAATAGGTTATTCTTAAACTAACATATTGTTAATTTATTAATTCTACAAGTACATGAATTTACAATTAATTTGAGTCTCATGAACCATAATATATACATAATAATAAAGAGTCAGGATTCCAACCCTCCTATCCCATTATTGTTAAATGGAATTATTACAAAAAACCAGCGACTACTTTATTCCTCTCTTGACATCCAAACATAGGCTAAGAGCATTGTTGAAATATATTGAGCCATTTTCTTATGTATAGTTAGCATGTATATACTACTTTTTTTCTTTTATTTATTAATTTTCATAACAAGTCACATATAATATAATTGAGTGTTACTAAAAATACCACAATTTTACTGCATAAAACTTATAAATTAATATATGGCCAATCATTAAAACAACAATTTAAACATTCATTATGTCGAAGTGGTTAAATCCCACCAATTACATTCATTTAACGTTAATACACTAATAATATGAAAAATTAAGAAACTACATTTTCTTTACAAGCCCACCTATAGACCAATACTATCACTTCTACACCATACATGCATGTATCGATCAATAGTACTTTCACCCTCCTCTCACCAAGACATTAGATCTGCATAGACCCCACCATTTGAGCAGGCTGGCCTCTGGTAAGCCTTCATCAAAGTAGCGTAATTCACACCACCCCTCGTCATCCCAACTGCAGGTAAACCAACTCCATTGATTGTCCTATTAGCCTCGGCTTGTTCCAACTTTTGCACTTGTTTCTTCAAGAACTTCACGTAATGTATAGCCTCATCCAACATCGAAGCCGTGTCCATTTTAGTCCCACCAGGAACAAGCCTTTGCAGTATCCTTATCCTCTCACCAATCCTTTCCCTCCTATGCCTCGCTGCCACGCTCTGTGGATCCTTTGAAATCTTCACGTTCCTCCGCTTAGGTGGCTTGATTGATTCCGGGTCTATGTGAATAGGTTGCATCGCAGCTATCCGGAAAATCATCTCTCTCATTGCTGCCACTGAGTCCTTCTTCTCGTATGCGTTTGCAAGTGATAATGCACCAACATTATTAAACCTGAATCTTCCTGACATCACATGGGGTTGAAGAGATGGTGTCATGGGGTCCTGAATTGGAGTGCCCATTAATGGTATGGAGGAACTTGGGTTCATCAATGTGTGTGGGACAGGGGCGACATTTGGGTTATGGATTATGGGTGGTGTGTTGGTGGCAATGTTACTAGTGCTTCCACTGGTGAATTCGATTTCTGGGTATATAGGAATGGGAGTGTTATGGAAAGGGTCACAGAATTCAGGAAGCTTTTCCATTTGCATCATCATTGTCATCACGTCCATGTGATCCTGATCTGTTAATGATTTTAGCATGTCACCATCCATATTGTTTCTCACACACCCTTTTATTAACGCTCGCACCCCAATAGAAGAGAGACAGACTGAGAAAGAAAGGTATAAAGTCACAGAGCAACAGAGGTATGGGGGAGGACACAGTGGAGTGGAAGAGTCTTATAAGTTTTTGGTATTATCAGAGAGAGATAAGAAAGTTGAGAGAGAATAACTGTAGAATTATCTCTAGAACCGACCACCAATCTAACTATGGCAGGCTCACTGTAAGTGGGAGAGAGGGACTTTATTTATATAACAACTAGTGACTTAATATTTTATTCTTTGGAAACATATGGAAGAAAAAATTTCAACTCATTTATGAATGTATTTATGGCCTCTGATAAAGATCACCCATCGTTGTAGGGAGACCTCTAAGTATGGTCTCAACCATCTGATCTAGTGCTCAATTTAAAGGTAATGTTGCCTGGATATGGTATCAATGGCAGATTTTGAATTAGGTCGACTAATTGGAGGGCTTAGATTAAAGTTATGTTTCAATGAAGGTGCATGCATGAACCATTTCTCTTTCAAAGTTATGATTCTTTTGACTGAAACTTTGTATTTGCTTTGCCTTCAAATTTTATACTTTCTGATTAAAAAAGAAAAATAAAATGGCCTTGGAACCCCACTGTCACATGAAATCTGTCAGAAGAAGAACCTTCC
The DNA here is from genome assembly GCF_002906115.3 of Quercus suber. Taxonomy (NCBI): domain Eukaryota; kingdom Viridiplantae; phylum Streptophyta; class Magnoliopsida; order Fagales; family Fagaceae; genus Quercus; species Quercus suber. The sequence goes on along the minus strand of NW_027069630.1, from coordinate 293,687 downwards.
TTCCCCAAAACATTTACGCTATATATGTTTGGATTTGGGGGATGGTGATAGAAAGGAAAAGAAAATGAGAGAAAAGAAGTAATTTTCCTTATTTAGTTAGGAAGTTGAGAGAAAAGAGGGGGAGGGGGGGGGGGGGGGAGGGTGGAAAGAGAGAAGAGGAGTAATTTTCCTTATTTGGTCAAGTGAGACTTTTTTTTTTTTTTAATCAGATATAAATTTTATTCTAGCTTAACTTAAGTATATATGTGTGTGAACCTTTTTTTCAATATTGAAACTCGACTCTTGCCCCCCATCGCACATGAACTTTGTACTTGTAGAGGGATTATTACATCAAATATGCGCGATGATAAGTTAGATGAGACTTGAGAGAAGAGAAAAATAGGTTAATTTGCAATGATTAAATTTACATGGGACCTACCTTTTTGCTATCATCCCAAATTGGATGGAATTAAAAAGAGGGGAAGGAAGAGGAATTTTGGGGTTATTTTAAATTTTTATAATAAAATTACCAATATGCCTTTCTATTATTTTTTGAGTGATGCTAAACTCACAATTAATATAACTTTTCATTTATTTATAATCACTCACCATATCAGCAGTTTGTTAAAAATTTTATAAAAAAATTTGTATCTCTAATATTACTCTTATTTTTTTTTTCTTTCTAATCATACATTAATTTAAGGGATAAAAGTATAATTTTGTTCTTTCTTTCTAAGCTCTTTAAAAACCAAACAAGCGAAATAATTTGTTTCCTTCCTTTTCTTTCTTACATCCGAATACATATAGAGAAATATATATATATATATATATATTTTTTTTCATTTCCTTTCCCTTTTTTTCCCTTGATATTTTTTTTTTCTCTTTTCTTTCGTGTAACCAAACACAGCAGCAATCCCGATATATCCAATTTCGTAATTTACTGAAGTGATCCAAAGGTAGAAGATAGAAAAATAATGATAAATTTATGAAAAAAGTTGAGAGTAAAATATATTTGTACTTTAAAAAAATGAGAAAAAGGTTAGAAAAAATGAAACTTAAAAAGTTATATATAAAAATTAAAGAGCAAAAATATTAAAAAGCAAAAATTTACTTATAAGCTAATACTAAACACACACAAAATTATTCTTGTTTAGCTGCCGGTGCAACTCATATCATGAGGAAGCTGGTGGTGCCAGTGGTAACATATTCTGGTGTGTCAGTGGCTTTATCGGATATAATATATTTTTTTTAATAATCTAGAGTGAAGTGAGTAGGGGACCTAGTATACAGTAAGTAGAGCTTCATGATGGCTTGCTATTTGATCTTATTGCTGCTCCATCGGCACGCTTTTCGATGTAGATTAGGAGCTGGCGGTGATGCTGATTGCTCAAACCCAATCCTCACCCCTCCCCACTTAACAAAAAAATGACCCTTCTGCTATATAAGTAAGAAAATGAATTCAGAAAAGAAAAAGATGAAGAAGAAGAAAAAGTCATTTACTGCTGTAATAATTTTGTACTGATCATAAATTTATTGCTAAAGTATACTGGTACACAAACTTTGCATTCTTGAACCGGCTTTTCAGTTTTCACGAAAATGTTTCACGGCAGTATGGAAATCTTTTGAAAATGTTTCACGACAGTATGTTTCACGACAGCTGATCAATGCGAATAATATAAAGCACGCAAGTGAATTTGCAGCATTTTAAATATGATTATCACTGTCAAAAATTTGTTTATTTAACCCTCATGTAATGTGAATGAATTCTCTGTGATGACCACCAGATCAGAAGGGCTTCGTACCATCGCGATAACAACAAAAGAGTTCCACAGTTATGAATTTGCCTAGTTTTCATTTATATGCTACATCAGTCACTCAACATCCAAATTGACATGTTAATAATTATAAGAAGCATTTTATCTTTCTAAAGTTCTATATAATGAAAAGTATGTGAAATACAATAGATTAATTTGTAGCTCAGTTCTATTATTTGAGGGTTAGGGTAAAGCTAAGGCGGAAACAATATAATGTATATCATTAATAAGAAGCATTAATTTTATCTTTCTAAAGTTCTATATAATGTATATCGTTACACTTTGTGTCATTTTCATCAATGTTGTATTACTTAGTCATTTTATATTGTATGTGTTTGTTGACAAATTCAATAGTGGATTATATCGTCTCCTCACACCCTACATGCATGCACAATATCAAGGAAATTAAAGAGTATATAATGACTATCTCATCTACAAATAATTTAAATTTAAAATTTTCAAAACTTTAATTTATATACAAAACATGAGTTTCATGAATTAATAAGGAATTTTCCACAATGTACAAAAGCCCGACAAAGAAATTATCATCTAATTCATAAGAAACTTAAAAATGTAATGAATATAAAAAACTTGTAAACTAATGGTGTGTTTTTAAAATATTAATACAACAAAAAATTATTAGGTGATATAAAATTAACATAGAGTTACACCCTACATGCATGCATAATATCAAGACAACCAATGAGTAATAATTATCTCCTCTACAAAAGGTTAAATTCCACTTGTTTCAAACTTTAAAATTATATACAAAATATGAATTTTATGGATTAATGGGAAATCTTTTTCCGCAATGGGCAAAAGCCTAATGAAGTAAATCACATCTAATTGACAACAAATTTGACTTGAGAGTTAAAACATAAAAAACATGTTATCCAATGGTAGTATATTTGAATATTAGTACAATAAAAGTTATTTGATAGTATAACATTAAAAGATAATTACACTAAGTTTAACTTAATCTGAACTCTATTTATATCAATGAAATGTGATTTGTTATTCGATCAATAAATACATGTTTTATTTATAATTTAAAAAAATCTTGAAATTTAAATATTTTGTGGATGAAATTGTTATTGATCTTTAATTATGTTGATATATTGTGTATGGAAAGAATAAAAAGGTAATGTAATCTAGTGGTGGTGGAATCATGAAAATGTTCATATAATAGAAAGTTAAGTGGTACAATATTGACAAAAATTACATTAAGTGTAACTTATGTTTGTGTTAAGATTAATGAAAATTTGTAATTCAAAGGTACAATTTTGAAAATGATTTACATGCACATGTGTGTTAAGAATGATGAAAATGTTCAACTAAACGGTAAGAATTTTCAAAATTGTAATCCACAATTAAAAGTTTTAAGTAATGTAATATTGAAAGAGTAAAAATATGATTTTTTTTTTTTTCAAATTATAAAAGGATGGTTAATGCCAATAGGTAGAAATTTTTTCCTTATTTGGGTACAAAAGGTGCTGAAAAGCATTCTCTCTTGCACTACAAGCTAAGATCAGATATCATTCAATCTTTTCACCGTATATAGAATTTAACATAAAGGCAACTGGTATGCTGTAATAATCAACAGCAACATGTACGTTTGGTAGATGAACAGTGAGCCTTTGTTTTTTTTCCATTATCTAAATAGCAGGTATATATGCTCTGTAGATGAACATACGTTTACCCTACTGCTAAGGGACCCATTTGAAAATGAAAGAAAACATTAACTTGTAGAGATAATATAAATAATAATGAGGAAGCACAATGAAGAGATAATTGCAGAGCTCAGAGGGTGGTCCCAGTTTTGTTTTCTCTCCATTCTCTTATATACATGCGTATTCCTATTACTTAATCTTCAACAGTTCAACCCAATTGGTTAGTTTTACTTTTACCTAAAATGCATAAAACAACGATAATGCAACCTTTCTGATTGTCTGGGTTTCCGGTTTTCATTTAATTTTACCATTACTACACAATCAGATTGCCTTTTGCTTTGGTTTTCATGCTATCATCATCGATCATGGCTAAAGCAACTTTTTCATCAGCAAAAGTAAGCATGACACAGCTTTGAAACCGTATTCATTGACAATAAGAACTTTTGAATTGGGACGGTGCACGGAGTCTAAAAAGCTTTCAACTCCATGTTGCACTAAAATGACAAGCGCTTCATCTACGCGCTTTCAACGAATGTACACACAGTGCAGAGCTAGCCAGCTCCCAAAATTTAAAGCTCATGGAATTAATTCACATAGCTTTGGACCATTGGATGATAAAATAGTTGAAGTTGCTAAGGATGGAGTTAATAACTTAGATTGGACTAATAATACACAGACAACGCCTAGATCTTTCTGTTCTGCCATCCATGCATATAGGTCGGCAGGGGTGGAATTAAAAATTTTGATTTGAGGGGACCAAGTTGTGATGTTAATATATTAGTTAAAGACAAACCTCTACACGCACACATACACATAAATTAATTTACTAAAAGAATTTATCATCTTTTAAATTTTAATGAATGTACAAAAGTTATATATTTTTTCTATTAGATATGTACAAAAATTTATGATTTTTTACATAGTTTAATTCATTAAACCTCTTAAATTATATGATTTTAATATAATTTTTCTTTCTTTTAAAATAACTCAAAACAAGGAAGGCCAACTTTAACTTTTACATATTACATCTTGTAAAATATAAATAATATAAATACTACAAAATAATTTTTTTAAACTTTGAGGGACTTGGCCCCCCACCCTTGTGTGTGGCTCCGCCACTGACAGGATCTATGACAATGAGAGAGCAAGAGACAAATGGACCGCAATGGTTCGAATAAAATCGTGATAATTAATCAAAAGAAATGATTGAGTCTATGCCTTTGTAGCAATAGTTGTCATGATCTCTAATAAAGCCATGGCGGCACTGATTAGCATGAAACACATGACATATTGATATAGACGTTGTCGATTGAATTTCCGTTGGAGATTCCGATGGCAAAGTAAAACTCAAATGGGTTATTTTAAAAAAAGACAAGGATTTCTCAGCAGAAACAGAGGGAAACTGACGTAGCTAATGGAAAGTTGCTCCATAATGCATATAGAAAAGATTGTTTGTACCTATGTCTTTGTATGCTATCGAAACAAGTTCGAAACCTTGAGAAAGACTCAGTCTTACATGTAGGAAACCATTTCACATGTCTCCGTTTGGATATATCTTGTAGCTTATTTGTAGAGTAGTGATATAAAACAATTATAGTTTTTGGTAATTTTAAAGTAAATGTATAATTAACGGCTTAAAACTAACTTATTTCAAATCTTTAGTTCCTATTATGTTATATTAATTAACCACTTCTCTTCTTATTAGTATTTATTAGTGTGAAACTTTACTATTCAACTTACCACACAACTTACTCATGAATATTCCAACAAAATTTTAGTAGGTTCTAGATCGTGGGATCCAATAGGAAACGAGCTTCAGCTAAGAAAATTTCTTTATTTTACTTATATTATTTTGGATTGGCCATTAAAAACAAGCCCATATTCTATGATGTAGCAACATGATTTTATGAGTACTAGATTGAATGATAATGATGAACTCAGAATTATTATAATTAATATAAACTCAACTTAAAAGAGCAAGGTTTTTATGTAACTTGGTTGCAGGAATTTTTATGCAATCTACTACATGGAGTCAGAAAAATCATTTATATTATTATTTAAGAAAGTTGCATTATGCATGACTCGTAAAAAATGTCATGTAACATATGAATGATTTTTTTTTTTTTTAAACCACATGTGCATAAAAATTCTTACAAACCAAGTTGCAAAAAACATTTTCCAACTCAAAATAGATGAACAAAATCAGAAGATAATAAGATAATTTGTTATTATTTGGATTTGTTTTCTCTATTTCAAATTTAAAATAAAATAAAATAAAGGCTAGCCCAACAGGACACACGTGATAGTCAGACCCACTTTTGGCCGGGAGGTGGATATCCATTATTAAAGCATTCATATCAGGTCATGCAAAATTTTTTCTTTATTTTTAATATAATAACCTACTTTTTATATTGTACATACTTACTGTAGGGTCTGTTTTTGTTGCCCAAGCCCAAAGGATATGGGTTAAAGGCCCAACGAACCCAGAACAATGAATTTGTAGAGAGTGGATTGAAGGTTTAGGCGTTGGCCAGCGTTCACGAAGCATGAACTCTTTTCTTTTATTGAAAAAGATACTTAGAACAATTTACAACTGGGGGATGCTCCTCGGCCCATGGCCGAGGAGGCTTTTTCTTCCCCCTCTCCAAAAAACCCCCCCAGCTCCTTCTTTACATTTTGCTTACATTTCTTATATATCCCTCTCTTCCTCCTCCTGTTGATCATCTATTGGCCTCCCTTCTGACCGTCCGTCCCATCAGAGGCCATATCCATGCTCCAGTGGTTCGCCCTGATCAATGTTGCTCTATCAAGGGGTTACATCCCCATTAATGCGGCCAGAAGGGTTAGGTGAGCGTATTCAATGTCGAGGTGACAGTTTGCCCAGGGCTTGCCCCTTCTTCGTACTGAGGTCTCGGACGACCGAGGATAGGTTCATCCTCGGACCCATCATGCGTCCTTGGCATGGGCCATTTGGGCCTGGGTTGAAGTGGGCCGAGGCTACCCGATTTTCTGACCCCACAATAGCCCCTCAAAATCTTGCTGCACGCATCCTCGGGCGGGGAGAAGGATTTTGACATCCTCGGCCTTACCCCCCCACCCCTCGTCAGTGCTGGGGTCCATTCACCTGCCAAAGGCACGTCGCTAACGTTTCGGAGCACGTAACGTGCCCATCATTAAATTCAGGTGGCTCTGTGCTCTTCACGTCTAATGAGGTGTTACCCATCCAACGGTGGAGATTCGTCTTGCATTTATGGGCGGGAAAACCCGCATGGTTCCTCGATTTGGGGTATAAATACCCGTACGAACTGCTTCTTCCTGTTCCTCATTTGTGATCGAGAATATTCGTGCGCCCCTTCTGAGTTCAGCCATACTTTCACTAGCACCTCCAGCGCAAAAGCCTGTCCGAGGAACCCTTCCTCTTTCCAGTAAGTCGCTCTGTCTCTCTTTGACCTCTCTTTCTCTTTACCCTTTTTTCTACTTTGCCTGTTCTTTCTTAGTTCTTTTAGGCGTCAACTGGGATGGATAGGTTTAAGAAATATGTCGATACCGCGGAGGCGATGGAGCAATTCATCACCGACCGCAGAATTCCTGGCAATGTAGGTCTGAGATATTGTAAGGACGGGGAGCGGCGCATACATAGGCAGGAGGGCAATGTGGTAATTCCCATAGTCGGCTTCCTTGAAGGGGGGATGACGATCCCCATGGGGCCGGTGATGAGGGATTACCTCATGCATTTTCGGTTGGCCCCCACCTAGTGTAGGATAAATGTCTTTAGGATTCTGGGCTGTGTAGGCACCCTGAATGAGAAGATGGGGCTGAGGTTGACCCACCACGACATGAACTAGTGTTACAACCTTCAGCTTCTTAAGGGCAAGTCGTATTACCTGAAGACGAGAGACGATAGGGTGCGGCTGATTCAGTGCCTCCCCGAGTCCAGCAAGGGGTTCTACGAGGATTTCCTCATCGTGTCAGGGGAGTGGCACGATGGCCTTCACTGCCCAACAACAAAGGGAATACCAGGTGAGGCTGTAGGAGACAGAAAGGGTTTCAAGTTCTCGTCTTTTTTCTTTCCCCCTTTTGTTTTCTACTAACGCGGTGATGCTTTCCGTTTGCAGGCCCGCACGCCTTTCAGCGTCACTTCCATCTGGTCAACCGGGAGGATTTGCAAAAGGTGCTGAGGGCGCCGGTGTATATAAACGAGGACGACAATCAAGTTAGGGCCGCCCACATAATTTTGGGTTATAAACCTACCCAGAAATCGTTCTCGGTTCCGAAGTACGTCATCCTCACCAACGATCCTCGGCTTCAGAGAATTACCGTGACCGAGGACGGATTTTCGTTCCCCGAAGAGCCTTCCGACCAGGAAGCTGTCCCCTCCTCCTCCCAACCGTTCGCCGAGGCCGCCAAAGAAGCTCCAGAGGGGGAAGGGGACACGTTTGACGTTTTCGCTCAGCTTGATCAGTCCGAGGACCCTCCCGGGGACTTGGGTGATCCCAATTTGAGCGAAGCAGACCTCTTTGCTTCAGAAGCCCCTCTTCGGCTGACAATGGATTACAAGAGAAAACCCACCACCAACTTGATGGACCTGATTGAGGGCCAGGCAGGGGAGTCCCAACAGAAACTTCCCACTCCACCTCCGAAGGCTAGGTCGACTTCCGCTCGGCAGAAGCTCCCTCCTTTTCCTTGTCAGACGCACTCGCCCTCTGGGTCCATGCCTGCTGGCCCCAAGAAGAAGAAGGATAAGGGTAAAAAGCTTGTGGAGGATAAGACGGTGTCCTCGCAGGAGGAGGACACTACTCTGCGGCCGTCCAAGCAACTTAAAATAAGCGACAAGAGCCAGGAGAGGCAGGTCGTCGACACCACCTCTTCTGAGGTCTAGGCCTGGCTCCCAGCCCTGATGCTCCGTGGGGAGCCCTTGAGGGATAACGCCTCCCTCAGGGACTTCAATGAGGGCGAAGGTGCGCGCGTGGCTGATAGGCTGGAGAAGAGCTTGCTACTCCCAGCAGATATGGATGAACTTAACTCTTTGACGAGCGAGCAGGTTTTCCTCAGCCTCAAGCGATATGTAGGGATGGTAAGGGCTACAACCTCGACTCTTCTCCCACTCTTTTTCTTTTATTGGGCTCATAGCACATTGGTTATCCTGGCAGGCTGTCCAAGCTATCTTTATGCTGGAGGGGGCGGCAAACGACCAGAAGGAGGCCCTCAAACGGGAGCGTGTTTAGCGCTACCAGGCCACTGGGGCTCTGAAGAATTCCGAGGCTGACCTCACCAAGGCCCGAGAGGCTTTGACGGCGGTGTCCAGGGAGCGGGACAGTGCACTGTCTGGTCTCGAGGGTGCCCAGACCCAGGCCAATGAGCAGATGAGGCGCCTAGGCGAAGCGGAGGAGCAATTGCGGATCGCGAGGGATCTAATCGCTGATCTGAAGGCTAAGGTGACAAAGGCCGAGGGGTCCCAGAGGGAGGCCGAGTGGGCCAGAGACCAGGCTCGGCGGGCTAAGGACGAGGCTGACCATGGCAGGGAGATGGCCGAGCGTGCCAAGGAGGAGGCTGAGACCGCAGCCTATGCTGATAGGATGGCTGCGGTAGAGGCCGTCTACAAGGCTCAAGTCCCGGGGGTGTGTAGGCGATATTGTTCCCAGGTTTGGGTTGAGGCCCTCAAACAAGCTGAGGTGGAGGCCACGTCTGACCTATGGAAGGCAGAGAACGTGTATTACCCCCCCGCTATCCGCGAGGCCGCCCCTGAGGACCCTAAGGTTGGGGAGATTGTTGAAGAGGTGCGGGCAGCTGGAGTAAGGGAGTCTTCGAGCGAGGAGGCGCCCCAAGAGGTAGTGGAGATCCCTTCCGCTGATCCAACCCCCACCACTGAGGAAGCAGCTGCTCTCGCCGTACCCCCGCAGGCCGTCCCCTCAGGCCAGGGCTCGGAGGGGTCAAGGGTTGCCCCTGTCCAGCTTGAGCAAAAGAAGTAGACTCCCCGGCGTCTCGGCTCGTCCTACTTTCACGTTATTATTTTATTTTGTTGTGCTTCTCCTCTATGTACTGTGGCTCTTGCCATGCAATTTTTACGAACTCATCATTGTAATGCGAATTTAATTTCCCTTTATTTAAATTGCTTACTTGTGTGCACGCTGCCTGCTTTTCCTTTTTTCCTTAGATCTGTACGATTTTAGCTTGAATTGTATGTCGGCCAATCGCGCCAGTAACGATGATAAGGAGAGAGAACGTATGCATGGGCAGCTCTCTTGCGTCTCAAGGGCTAGGTGGGGCTTGATCCTTTCCTAACTTGGGATATTTTGAAGTTAGTCTCCCTGTAGGCCTGAGTCCGAGGGCCATGCGATGCCCCTGTTCTGTTCAGCACCCAGGTCTAGTTGAGCGGTTAGTTTCCCCATAGGCCTGAGTCCGAAGACCATGCAATGTCTTGGTTCTGTCTAACGCTTTCATTTCTCTGTAAGTATCTAGTTTCCCCATAGGTTTGAGTCCGAGGACCATGCAATACCTTGGTTCTGTCTAGTACTCAGGTATAGCTGAGCGGTTAGTTTCCTCATAGGCTTGAGTCCGAGGACCATGCAGTGCCTTGGTTTTGTCTAACGCTTCCATCTCTCTGTAAGTATCTAGTTTCCCCATAAGTTTGAGTCCGAGGACCATGCAATACCTTGGTTCTGTCTAGTACCCAGGTATAGCTGAGTGGTTAGTTTCCCCATAGGCCTGAGTCCGAGGACCATGCAGTAACTTGGTTCTGTCAAACGCTTCCATTTCTCTGTAAGTATCTAGTTTCCCCATAGGTTTGAGTCCGAGGACCATGCAATACCTTGGTTCTGTCTAGTACCCAGGTATAGCTAAGCGGTTAGTTTCCCCATAGGCCTGAGTCCGAGGACCATGCAGTGCCTTGGTTATGTCTAACGCTTCCATTTCTCTGTAAGTATCTAGTTTTCCCATAGGTTTGAGTCCGAGGACCATGCAATACCTTGGTTCTGTCTAGCACCCAGGTATAGCTGAGCGGTTAGTTTCCCCATAGGCCTGAGTCCGAGGACCATGCAGTGCCTTGGTTCTGTCTAACGCTTCCCTTTCTCTGTAAGTATCTAGTTTCCCCATAGGTTTGAGTCCGAGGACCATGCAATACCTTGGTTCTGTCTAGTACCCAGGTATAGCTGAGCGGTTAGTTTTCCCATAGGCCTGAGTCCGAGGACCATGCAGTGCCTTAGTTCTGTCTAACGCTTCCATTTCTCTGTATGGGGGGGTTTGTCCTCGGACCGCTTTATTGGAGACGATTCCTCCTTGGGTTGGATTATGATCTTACACGTGGCGTTGATCTCGCCTCCAGCTCGAGTCTCCATCTTTTTCATTTACGAAGCGTCCCTTGGCCGTTCGTGCTCTGCGCTTGACGTTTCGATGCGCGAGACGCTCCTTCATTAATGTCCTCGTGAATTAACACAAATCCAGCAGTCTGCGGTCCCCTTGGAATTTGGTAGATTCGTTATTAGCCCTGCTGATAGCTCTCTTTTCGAATTCTGTGTGGATTAATTCTCACCAACCTTCATCCTCTATATAAGGCTTTCCGGGGAGACGGTTTCTCCATACTCCATGAACTCCCCAACACAAACAGAAAACACGCCCTTTCAGCTCCCCAAGCCCCTTTAATAACCCCGCCAGAATTGTGACCGGAGTTGGTAGATATGGGGCGGCTTTGATTTTAATATAATAACCTACTTTTTATATTGTACATACTTTTTGTTGCCCAAGCCCAAAGGATATGGGTTAAAGGCCCAACGAACCCAGAACAATGAATTTGTAGAGAATGGATTGAAGGTTTAGGCGTTGGCCGGCGTTCACGAAGCATGAACTCTTTTCTTTTATTGAAAAAGATACTTAGAACAATTTACAACTGGGGGATGCTCCTCGGCCCATGGCCGAGGAGGCTTTTTCTTCCCCCTCTCCAAAAAACCCCCCCAGCTCCTTCTTTACATTTTGCTTACATTTCTTATATATCCCTCTCTTCCTCCTCCTGTTGATCATCTATTGGCCTCCCTTCTGACCGTCCGTCCCATCAGAGGCCATATCCATACTCCAGTGGTTCGCCTTGATCGATATTGCTCTGTCAAGGGGTTACATCCCCATTAATGCAGCCAGAAGGGTTACGTGAGCGTATTCAATGCCGAGGTGACAGTTCGCCCAGGGCTTGCCCCTTCTTCGTACTGAGGTCTCGGACGACCGAGGATAGGGTCATCCTCGGACCCATCGTGCGTCCTCGGCGTGGGCCATTTGGGCCTGGGTTGAAGTGGGCCGAGGCTACCCGATTTTCTGGCCCCACACTTACTTTTCAAGACACTTCACATCAGGTTATCTATTTTATACTATATTTCATTAAAATATCAATTTTTCTTAATTTTTTTAACTATTTCTCTTTCTTCACACATAACAATCATTATCTACTTTATACTCGAGAATTGTAAATAAAAAATTAAATGCAAAATAAAAAGTGCCAGTATAATCTACGCAGTTATTGTATCAATTATATATTTTTACACAATTTTGTATTGTTTGAAATGTGAGAAAATTTTGAGTTTAATTGGCTAAAATGATATTTAATATTTGCAAATCGGTCAATACATTGCAATTAATCGTGTTTAGTGAAGGGTTTCAAGTATAAATATATTTGACTGGGAAGAAAATTTTTGTAACACCTTTTAGTTGGCTAATAATTTTCTAAAACGAAATAGTAATTGTTATATGTCTGGGCCCTGCGATACTTATTTAGGCTGAAGGTTTTGTTTCAACTAAAAAGCCCAAGTTTCATAAGACTAAAAGACAAAAGTAATAATAATAATAATTAAATACGACGGGCAACTAAGCGCCTGTGGCCTAATGGATAAGGCGTCTGACTTCTAATCAGACGATTGTGGGTTCGAGTCCCACCAGGCGTGTCCTCTTTCTCCAAACCTTTTTTTTTCAACTCAAATTCTGGTTGCTACACCTGGATGAAGAATTACTATGCCAACACTTCGGCCCAATGTAAAGCCCGTTTTAAAGCTTTTGGGCTGAGATCAGGTTTACCCAACTCAACAACCATGCAAAAAATAAATTACCCAGCTCAGCCTCAGATCATTACCTGAGAACGTCAATCGAGCTAGATTGCAATGCAAATAAAACTCTGCCCAATATTTGGGGCCTTCATGGCAACTACTCGGTCCAATGAACTCCTATCCTTTCTTTCCCTCGCTGAACAAGTTTTTGTCCAAACAGTTGGACCCATTGTGTGTGCATTGCGTCAATGTCGATTTCCGAGGCTTGAAAAATCCCCCAGATAAAAACTCTGTTATTCTCACAAATACAGATAAAAAATTTGCTGGATGTTTTGTCCTTGGTGCCCCTACTGCTCACTTTTGTTAATGTAATTTTGAAGGATCAAGCCTAGCTTGATGATGTTTCTCTGTTGTAATTTTGCCCTCTATTTGAATAAAACTTTTTAGAGAATACCATGATTTGTTGAATCCAAAGTTCATATGCCAAGTTATCAACCCTTGAGAGTTTTATTGTGACAATTTGGGTGTGTGTTATGAGAGTCTTCGGCCCAACTCTAGTTCTATTAATTAACTAATTCATTCCTTTTTACAATATATATATATATATATATTTTTTTTTTTTAAAAAAAAAGAAAGGAAAAAAAAACCCTTGAGAGTCCTGCTGGGTGGTTGGTATGCTGAGATGCAATGTTTTTTTTTTAAAAATTTATTTTTGATAAATGAGATAAATTTTCAATTTTTAGGTCTATTTCAATCTAATTAGTCTTTGTGGGTTCCAATTAGCTCAACTGGTAAAGTTTCTGATAGTTGTATAAGAGATCTGGGGTTCAATTCCTGCCTACACCAAAAACTGATTGGTGTCTTCGTCTGATGATAAAGAGCTATCTTCAGGAGCGGACACCATAGGTTGAAACTCTCTCAAAAAAAAAAAAAAAAAAAATCTGATTAGTCTTTATCATTTAACTCAAAACATCAATTAAAAATTTGTAACCTAAGGCCGTGTTTGATTTGCTAGGTTTTCATCACTCATTACTCAATTCTCATCACCCATCACTCACTTTTGCTAGGACCAACACCATTTCTGCTTATTTGGCTTTGTTTTGCTTTCTTACTTTCCATCACTCATAACTCAAAAAAAATGAGTTTTTTTTTTTGGATATCTCAAAAAATGAGTTAAAGTGAGTGAAAATGAAAATAGTTTTTCGGAGTTTCCGGATCATGAGTTATGAGATTTGGTGGCAATCTTGTAATTTCCTTAGAGCCAAGTGGGTCCCACCTGTATGTCTAGTCATATCAAATGCCAGAGAAGTAATAGTCACCAACGGTCATACAGTATTGTTCACTTTCAGCTTTAATGTTTTTCCCTTATTTCTCTCATTCACTCCCATTTCTCTCTGCACTTTCACTTTAGAGCTCTGTTCTTGTTTACGAAAGGTGAGAAAAATTTTCTCATATCTACTCTGTTCTTCACGAAGCTGGGTTCGGTTTTATTTTTTTATTTTTTTTTCAAACCTGTTTTTGGTTTTATGATTGTTGAACTATACATGTGTTTGATCATATCTCTCTCTACTGCTTCACATGAGGGAATTTCTAACAAATTTTTTGCTTTCTCACTTTCCATCACAGAGTTTATGATGTTCTTGGTGGATTCACTTTTCATGATTTCTATTGGTCATGGTCAAAATAAGAGCGTAAATTTTATTTGTATGAGATTTTAATTATGCGATCTACCTTAATAACAACACCAATTGAACAACACCTTACTATCTTCATATTAATAGAAACCTAACATAAAAAGTTTCAAATCTAGCCTCAGTCTTCTTGGGTAGAAAATGAGAGGCGGAATGGGGGTTTAAGAAGTTGATGCTCAATGGTGAGAGAGTGGAGAAGCTGAGCCTAGGTATTGTGGAATGGGCGAAGGGCTATGCGTAAAGAGGAGAGAGAGACTTGACGCGGGTAGGCTTGTTGCCATTATGTGCACCTGTTGAGCAATAAATTTTCATAGGTCCAAGTGAGTGACATAAATTTGTGTTTTAGAATTGGAAAAGCCATTGAGAATTTCCAGCCAAACGAACCAAAGAGTAGAGTTATGGGTAATTTTGAGTTAGAGTTATAAGAATTGAGTTATGAGTTTAAGTGAGGAGATTTGAGTGATGAGTGTTGAGATATGAGTGACCTCTAAACTTGATAACATATTAAAATATATACTTTTTATATATTTATGTGGGCGTTATCTCCTTCTTACTATACTTAATTTGTATAATTAAGCGATGATTTGCATTAATTCCTATTATTTATCTTTACATAATTTCTTAAATAAGATGTCATTTATTATGTGTAATTTTCTACTTTCAGGAAATCATGTGGAAAAGATGAGTTTACAAGAGTCTACAAGAGAATGGAGGCCAAACTAGAATTAAAAAGGAGCTAAAGGACCATGCTTAAATGTTTAAGGAGGTGCAACTGGAGTGCTTAGGTCGTTTACCATGTTTAGAAGTTTCAAATAAGGAAAGAAATCAAAGAGGCAGAATCTAAAAAGGAAAAATTAGATTTGAATACTGATCAGTATTTTGGGCGTATCTCTTTCCTAAAAAATCCAATTTACACAAGGCTAGATGGGTTGAAACTGTAACTTAAATATCTACAACTTTCCAGTTTTGAGTTTTTTGAAATTCTCAATTTTTGAAGGCCAAAATTAACTCACAAGTTACTGTTGTAAACCTAGACGAAAAATTAAAATAGTAAATGTTTTATTTTCTTTAAACATGTTTAAGTTAGGGTGTTGAATGGAGGCTGAGCAGAACGAATTTTGGAGGAAAAAACCTTGTATTTTCCTTTCTCTAATGGCAGCCTAAAACTCTTTGCTAGGGCTAGGGGTTATGTTTCTTTTATATGGTATGAATATTCAATGTGATTTTTTTCTAAAATTTTATCAACAACATATTTGATTGTTCAATTAGATTTCTTTTGATGTATCAGATCTTCCATGCTTTCAATAAGTTCAATTATGTTTTTCTTATTGTTTAGATGAATTTTTAATAGTTTTAAATAAAAATTAGGTTTTAAAATGAAAGAGTTTTTCTAAAAACTTTCCTAACCGCAGTATTAATTTAGGTTATCGTGCGTTCTTACATTGTCTCGGTTTATTGAAGATATTTCTGAATCAAAGACCCATGCATCCAGCACACATGACTTAAGGCTCCTTGAATCAAGCAATCACACCAAAGCTGGCAGCCAAAGTCAAATACGTGCCAAATAAAGGAGATCCTTCAATGGGATATTTTCATTTAATGTAAATATTATAATGGCAAATTTGTTGCCTTTCATTGTGTACAAATTCAATATATATATATATATATTTATATGAAAGTCCCTACCACACATTATGCAGTGAGTGGGAATTCCGAATCCCTTTGCTTTTATATGGTATCAGAGCCATAAAGGCTTTAACGCCAACTTCTTCTTTTTCAAATATTTCTCCCTAGCCAACCTCCTCTCTACTTTTATCAATGGCCTCGTCTAGTGTGTCAACAGGTCCTACCCAGCCCTCACAACCAAAGCCTACTTCTCCTATAACTGTTCTTAACCATCGAATCACCATCAAACTTTCTGACGACAACTTTCTACTTTAGAAAGCCCAACTAACTCCCTTTCTCAGAGGACAAAATTTGTTCGGCTATGTGGATGGCTCTATCCCTCCACCACCTCGCTTTTATCATACTACCTCCACTGATTCGTCTGAATAGCAGATGCTACCCAATCCAGCCTTTGATTTATGGCTTCAACAAGACCAAATGATCTTGTCTACTCTTCTATCGTCCTTTTTAGAAAAAGTTATGGCTCATGTGGTGGGCCTTGCCACTTCCCATGAAGTATGGACCACTCTAGATCGTCTCTTTTCATCTCAATCTCAAGCTCACATTCTCAAGATTCGATATCAACTCTCTACCTTGCAGAGAGGCAACCTCTCCATTTCTGACTATTACCAAAGCGCCAAAACACTTGCTGATACCTTAGCCGCCACTGGCCAACCTTTACAGGACTCTGAGGTAGTTTCTTACATCTTGGGCAGCCTAGATTCCACCTATGACTCCTTGGTCACATCCATTACCACTCGAGTCGAGCCTATCTCTCTGGAAGACCTTTTCAGTCATCTTCTAAGCCATGAACAACGCATTGAGCGAAACCATGCTACCCCAGATATCCCATTTCCTTCAGCGGACGCAGCACTTGATCTCCACCACACTCTCAGTCCTCTCATCAAGGACCATTTTATCATGGACATAACCATAATCGTGGTCGGGGGTGTGGACGTAATGCAGCTAATGGCAACTCACGTTCGATATGTCAGGTGTGCAAGAAACCTGGCCATATTACTCTCACTTGTTACCATTGCTTTGATCATTCCTTTCAAGGTGTATCTCCCAATATGGCTGCCTTTGTTACTGGTCCTCCATCTCAATTTGATGCTAATTGGTATCCAGATTCGAGGTCCACCAATCATTTGACACCTGATTTGAGTAATCTCAATTTACATGCGAATATCAAGGACCAGACCAAATTCGCGTTGGGGATGGAACAGATTTGGATATCAAACATGTTGGTTCTTCAAAATTGCTTACTTCCTCCACCTCTTTCCCTTTAAAACATGTTCTCCATGTTCCTGACATTCAAAAAAATTTAGTTTCTGTTAGTCAATTTACTCGTGACCATGATGTTTTCATTGAATTTCATGCTAACTATTTTTGTGTCAAGGACGAAACTACAGGGAGACTTCTTCTTCGCGGTCAATGTGAACATGGACTCTACCCATTCCCTGCCTCACTTCCATCTCGTCGATCCCCTCAAGCCTTTCTTGGAGTAAGTGTTCCTCTTGATGTGTGGCACTGTCACTTTGGACATCCTGCTTATCGCACTGTTCAACGCATTATCTCCCATTTCTCATTACCAGTTGTCAAGAATAAAACTGATGCTATTTGTGCTGCTTGTCAACAAGCTAAAAGCCAGCAGCTTCCCTTTCATGATTCTACTTTTCATTCCAATGCTCCTTTAGATTTAATATTCTCTGATGTTTGGGGACCTTCCCCTATTTGCTCTATTAATGGACATCGATATTATGTTAGCTTTGTGGATCATTTTTCTAAATTTACTTGGCTGTTTCCTATTAAGCTTAAATCTGATGTTATGAATGTTTTTAAAGTTTTTCAGTTGCATGTTGAGCGTTTATTTGACAAAAAAATAAAAGCCATTCAAACTAATTGGGGTGGTGAATATCGCTCACTCCATAAGTATTTCTCCTCTCTCGGTATTCTACATCTCTTATCATGTCCTTATACCCATGAACAAAATGGTACTGTTGAACGAAAAATCGTCATTTGGTTGAGACTGGTTTATCTTTATTGGCCAAAGCTTCCATACCTCAGTGTTATTGGGATAAAGCATTTACTACTACATGTTTCCTGGTAAATCGTTTACCTTGTCCGGTCTTAAACAATGTTTCCCCATTTGAAAAATTGTTTCAAGTTCAACCTGATTACTCCTTTCTAAGAACTTTTGGATGTGCCTGTTGGCCATATCTTTGGCCTTATAATGCCCACAAAATGGAATTTCGCTCAAAATTGTGTGTCTTTTTAGGTTACAGTTCTTCTCATCGAGGCTACAAATGCCTCCGTGTTCCTTCTGGCCGTCTCTGCATATCTCGGCATGTTATATTTGATGAGAATCTTTTTCCCTTTGCATCTAATATTTTTTCTCCCGTTGTTGGACAGGATGCCCTTTGTACACATGTGCCCACATCTATTTCTCCATCTTCATCACCAGTGGTGTCTCATCATCCTTCACATGTTTCTATCCCTTGTGTCCCACCACCTCTATTAGTGTTTTCTCATGTGTCTCACTCTCCTTCTCCACATGCTCACTCCCCTACCTCACCATCCACTACCTCCTCTCCTTCATTGCCCGAGGCTGAACAATCCACTAGCACCATTGGAATGGTACCATCTTCCCATCCATCTCCTCCTTCTCCTGTGCGCACACACCCCATGGTCACTCGGCTAAAACACAATATCACTAAACCAAAAGTGTTCACTGATGGTACTGTCAAATATCCTCTTTCTAAGGCTTTTACTGTGGTGTGTTCAAGAAAGACTGTTGAACCAACTTGTTTTTCTGAAGCTGTTAAACATGCCCCTTGGCGTATCGCCATGAATGTTGAATTTGATGCTCTTTTACGTAATGGCACTTGGTCCTTGGTTCCTGCCCATCCTTCCATGAATATTGTGGGTTGTAAATGGGTTTTTAAACTCAAACACAAGCCTAATGGCTCTATTGATCGCCACAAAGCCCGCCTTGTTGCTAAAGGCTTCAATCAATTGCCTAGCATCGACTTTGCTGATACCTTCAGCCCTATGGTTAAGCCCATCACAATTCGCACCATTCTTGCTCTTGCTGTGTCTTGCAGATGGACCATTAAACAAATTGATATCCAGAATGCATTCTTACATGGGTTTTTAGATAAAGAAGTCTACATGAAACAACCACCCGGCTTTGTTCATCCTAAATATCCTCATCATGTTTACAGGCTACACAAGGCACTATATGGGCTAAAGCAAGCCCCTCACGCTTGGTTTTCTCGGCTTAGTTCGAAATTGCTTGAGTTGGGTTTTCACGGCTCTCTCTGAAACACTTCCTTGTTCATTTCTCACCAGGAAAAGTTTCATTTATATGTTCTCATTTATGTTGATGACATCATCATCACTGGGTCCTCCTCTCCAACCGTTGACTCTCTCATACTCGCTCTTGGGTCCGACTTTGCTGTAAAAAATTTGGGTGACCTGCATTATTTTTTGGGCATTGAGGCCCACCGTTCACAAGATGGGCTATTTTTATGTCAAAAGAGGTATATTCTTTCTCTACTCAAGAGGACCAACATGCTCCATGCCAAACCAATAAGTTCGCCTATGTCTATAGCCCATCAGCTCTCGTTATTTGAAGGCAATCCAATCTCTGATGTCACTTAATATCGCAGCACCGTTGGGCTCTCCAATATTTATCTCTCACAAGACCTGACATCTCTTTTGCTGTCAATAAAGTTTGTCAATTCATGCATAGGCCAACAGATCTTCATTGGACTGCTGTCAAACGCATCTTGCGCTACCTTAAACATTCCTTGGATTATGGTCTTCTTCTTCGTTGCAACCCCTCTCCCCAACTCAGCGCCTTCTCTGATGCTGATTGGGCTGGTTGCCCCGATGACAGACGCTCTATCAGCGGATTTTGTATCTTTCTAGGGCCTAATCTCATCTCCTGGAATTCAAGGAAACAACCGACTGTGGCTTGCTTTAGCACTGAGGCGGAGTACAAAGCCTTGGCCAATACTACTGCAGAATTGAGTTGGCTTCAGTCTCTACTCCGGGAACTTGGTCTTTTCCTTCCTAACTCGCCCATTCTCTAGTGCGACAACATTGGTGCCACTTACCTCTCCGCTAATCCCATGTTTCATGCCCGTACCAAACATGTGGAAATTGATTATCATTTTGTCCGTGAAAAAGTTGCTCGTTGTGATCTTGATGTTCGCTTCTTATCTAGTAAAGATCAACTTGCAGATGATCTCACAAAGCCTCTGTCTTCCATTCGATTCTCCTTCCTTCGCTCCAAGCTCAACGTCCAGCCCCTCCCATTGAGCTTGCGGGGGAGTATTGAAGATATTTCTGAATCAAAAACTCATGCATCCAGCACACGTGAATTAAGGCTCCTTGAATCAAGCAATCACACCAAAGCTGGCAGCCAAAGTCAAATACGTGCCAAATAAAGGAAATCCTTCAATGGGATATTTTCATTTAATGTAAATATTATAATCCCTCAATGGGATATTTTCATTTAATGTAAATATTATAATGGCAGATTTGTTGCCTTTCATTGTGTACAAATTCAATATATATATATATATATATATGAAAGTCCCCACCACACATTATGCAGTGAGTGGGAATTCCGAATCATTTTGCTTTTATACAATTTAACCGAATCATAAGTATTTAATTGTACAAGAACAATCAATTATGAAATATATAATTTTTTAGATCACAAAATTTCATATCGATATAAGGAAACACCCTAATGCCTTAGTATTTACACTATTGACTTCAATTAGTTATCACTATTATTCTTGTTTACAAACTAGGCAAAAATTATTCTTCATCTTCAGCAAAAGTTTTTTTTTTTTAAATTATATTATCTTTGAATTATCCTGCTTCTTATGGTTTGACCTTAGTACTCTAAAAATTATATTGCTATAACCTCTTGCCATTGAGAATGAGCAAGCAAAACGAAACAGGGCCTAAATATCTTACTCAATGACTGTAACTAATTAAGTTAACTAAAATTCGCTAGGATAATAGGACACAATTAATCATTAATAAAAGGGTGAAAAGGACAAAAGAAAAAACCCACTTATTAGTGTAAATAATGATAAAAGCAAAAGAAAAGGGACATTTTCATGTTCAGTCGGAGCCCATCCGACCAGAAGCGCAATTTGGGAGCACCACGCCAAATGTATGTACGATCAACTTCAGCTTCTTGTCTTTATTAATTTGCTAATTCTATTGCAGCTAGGGCAGAGAAAAAAAAAAAAAAAAAAGTAGCAGTCAAAAGATTATTTTACAACCAAGTAAAAGTAAAAGAAAAAGGAAAATCTCAAAACCTTAATAAATTTGTATCTCTCGCCGACTCACCAGTCACCACCACTACTGCAAATCACGGTCCCACCCACCCGAAACCCCCAAATGGCCTTAATATCACACCGCTCACCTCTCAACAGGTAAGTTAAGGTCGTTGGGTAATGTATTTTTTAAAAATATGTTTGAATGAAAAAAATGTATTAAATTATATGTAATATTATTTAAAAATTAAAAAATATTACATAAAATGTTATACTAAATGGCTCTTAATCAGTACAGCTGAGCTGATCATATATACGTATAGAGCAGAGGGACGAGAGAGAGAGAGAGCAGAAAAGAGCAAGGTTTTCACAATGCACGAGGTCAAGAGCTAGGTAGAAAACACGTCAAATCTGATGCATTGAATATACACAGCTGTAACCCAATAATCTCTCTACCTTTTCTCTCTAGGCTATCACAGCTGCATGTGACCCCTTGTCCCCTTCTTTCACTGCCTCTCTGTACGAATGGCACTCAAACCCTTTCCCCCTCACTTCACTTCACTACAATAGAAAGTTAGAAACCGACACTCAAATCACAAACTAAAACTAGTACTAAAACGATAAAACCCACCACTACTCTTTCAGCTCTCGCTCTCTCTCTCTCTCTCTGCTTTATCCATGGCATACCCATCTCCTTCAAACCTTCTTTTCCTCTGTTTTCTGCTCGTTTTCGTCAACGTGGGTCCTTATGTTGTTGCTCAGCTCGAAGATTCGAGCTTGAATCTGATGGGTAGTAGTGAGGCATTTGAGTGGCCCACCACAACAATGTCATCACCGTACGACAGCGACGAGCTAGATGAAGAGGAAGAGGATGAGAACAGCATGGAGGGTGGTCTGAGTCGTAGGTCACTGTTCTGGAACAGAATGAGGTACTACATTTCGTACGGTGCACTCTCTGCCAATAGAATCCCATGCCCACCTCGCTCTGGAAGATCTTACTACACCCACAATTGCTTCAAGGCCACAGGCCCTGTCCACCCTTACACTAGAGGCTGCTCTAGAATCACTCTCTGCCGGAGATGAGGGGAGAGAGAGAGAGAGAGAGATCACAGCTGCATGTGACCCCTTGTCCCCTTCTTTCACTGCCTCTCTGTACGAATGGCACTCAAACCCTTTCCCCCTCACTTCACTTCACTACAATAGAAAGTTAGAAACCGACACTCAAATCACAAACTAAAACTAGTACTAAAACGATAAAACCCACCACTACTCTTTCAGCTCTCGCTCTCTCTCTCTCTCTCTGCTTTATCCATGGCATACCCATCTCCTTCAAACCTTCTTTTCCTCTGTTTTCTGCTCGTTTTCGTCAACGTGGGTCCTTATGTTGTTGCTCAGCTCGAAGATTCGAGCTTGAATCTGATGGGTAGTAGTGAGGCATTTGAGTGGCCCACCACAACAATGTCATCACCGTACGACAGCGACGAGCTAGATGAAGAGGAAGAGGATGAGAACAGCATGGAGGGTGGTCTGAGTCGTAGGTCACTGTTCTGGAACAGAATGAGGTACTACATTTCGTACGGTGCACTCTCTGCCAATAGAATCCCATGCCCACCTCGCTCTGGAAGATCTTACTACACCCACAATTGCTTCAAGGCCACAGGCCCTGTCCACCCTTACACTAGAGGCTGCTCTAGAATCACTCTCTGCCGGAGATGAGGGGAGAGAGAGAGAGAGAGAGAGCTACTGTATATCTCAGCCTGGAGTTGGATTACCACCTACGTTTCAAGGTTTTTATATATGTTAGATTAAAATGCTTATTATTTTCTTCTACTTATGTTGAGTGGTAAAATTGTGTGATTTTGGCTGTTTGGGCTGAGAATTGAAATTGAGTAGTAATGTAGCTTGTTTAATGGCGTCGCTTTGGTGCTAATTGAGTATTGAGTATTTGTATTTTATGCTAGGCACTCTTGTTTTTATGGGAATTTGTTTATAGTCTGATTCCTGGTTATGAATGGGATTCTCCTGGTTTAGTATTTTTATTTTCCCATTTGCCTAATTACATTGTAAGAGTTGAGCTTGATTATCATCGTTTGTGACTATATCTCATATCTGTGCTATGCTTATTTATCAGATGGGGATTGGGAGTAAGTTGAAATTAATTAGGTGTTATTTTAGCTACTTAGACGGCCAAAAGTGACTGGTACATCATGGCATCTATGTGCCCACATGAAAGTGATTAATACTATGTAGCATCACTTTAGCTGGCTTCAACTGCCCTAACCACCCTCCAACGACTTATTTAACACTGTCACCAACATTATTCATTCACGAATCACGAAATATTGACTGGCAGAAGTGCATTTACTCAATGCACCTGCTAGGACCCAACATGTAAAAATTACTGATTAATTAATTGCTGAGTAGTTTGATTCAATTATTTGTTCGGAAATAGCAATATTTCAATATGCTTTTTAAAGGATTAGCATTGAATTACACTATTCATTGAGTAGTGATTCTGAATCTCAATAAGGAGAAATTATAGGATCTATTATATAACTTGTCCACCATTTTATTAAAAATCTTTCGCTTGTTTAAAATTTAAAATTGTTGAGTCAATAATTAATTTCTATTTTAAAAAAAATTTTAACTAACAATTTTAATCAAATGACAAATTTTTAGTGGAATAGTAGACAACATCATTAGTTCACCATGTAAATCTTATAATTTCTCCTCAATAAGAGCCTGAAGAAATGAGTGCAATAATGGGCTTAGGATGAATCCAGAAAAACAATTCTCGTCAAGTCAGGATGAACGGTTGTGTTCTGTGTTTTTCCTACTGAGGCCATTTATATTTCATTATATTTTAGCACAATATGCAGTTTTGCATGTATCAATTGATTGCGGATCTGCGACAGATGGGAATGCACACATTAGTAATCCATGATAATCTTAGTAAAAAGGCATGTTGATAACAACAAATTAATATTGTTGTTGAATTATTGTTATATGCGGATATGCCTATTTAGATTTTAGACAACCAAGCCTTGAGGCTTTCCCAGACCATATTTTCTGTTTGCATTCCTGTCTCTTACCAAATATCCATTAGAAAATGTTCTGTCCGGCCCTAAGTTTTTTCTTTTCAATGGTTCTTCACTTATCTTTGTTAGATTTGGTTGAAACACTTCAATCGGTTATGTAAATGATCGATCATTTCCTTGCTATGTTCCATTGCTTGGTTAACAACAATTCTTTTCCAAACACGAAAGAGATTTAGGTTTTCTAGAGTTCTTATTTATTAAGGTGATTTCATCTTGGAGTAGCTAAAATATTATCCATCCATTTTGGAAAATTGCGCAACATTTCACTAATTGTTATCTATTGGTAGAAAGAGGCTGCATTGTAGAAACCTAGGAGTCACCTCCAACCAGACAGAATAAGTGAATATCTACTTAAAGGATTGTGTCCAATACACTACATAAGCCGTGTCCAAAATTTACTGTAACTATCATGGTATATGTTTAAATTATTGTTTATGTAGTAAAATCCACTTAACTTATTTCAAAATGACTAAAAAGGATATTAGGAACGCCATAATAGGATTAATGAATCTAGAGGATTCTAATTCGTAAAGTAGAACAAGTGAACCAACTATTTGGTCAAATAGCACCCAAAATTTTTTTGCAGCATGTGTTTACAATATATTTTCACTACAGTTAACATAACATGTAATTGATGTCTAATGAAAATGGCTTCACCGAGGGTTAACGTAAAAGAGTGAAAAAAAAAATGTCCTTAACATTGCTCAGAATAAAATTGTATAATTGAATGTTTAGGAAGTCCAAATCCAAGTTTATTTGTTAGGTCCATATTCGACCACCAGTGAATGTTTGAAGGGGAGACAAGGCAATAAGTTAGCTTTTGTTTGTTTCATATTTTTAGGGCAAAAAGTTAGCTGCCAATCGGACTGACATTTCGGCTCAATGCATGTTTCTTACAATGCTTATGATGCTTCTTCTTCTTCTTCTTTTGTGGAATAAAGCTAATGATGCTTATAATTCAAAACTCCATGCGGCAAAATCTTTTTTTTTTTTTTTTTTTAAAGTTTTTTCTTTTCAATGGTTCTTCACTTATCTTTGTTAGATTTGGTTGAAACACTTCAATCGGTTATGTAAATGATCGATCATTTCCTTGCTATGTTCCATTGCTTGGTTAACAACAATTCTTTTCCAAACACGAAAGAGATTTAGGTTTTCTAGAGTTCTTATTTATTAAGGTGATTTCATCTCGGAGTAGCTAAAATATTATCCATCCATTTTGGAAAATTGCGCAACATTTCACTAATTGTTATCTATTGGTAGAAAGAGGCTGCATTGTAGAAACCTAGGAGTCACCTCCAACCAGACAGAATAAGTGAATATCTACTTAAAGGATTGTGTCCAATACACTACATAAGCCGTGTCCAAAATTTACTGTAACTATCATGGTATATGTTTAAATTATTGTTTATGTAGTAAAATCCACTTAACTTATTTCAAAATGACTAAAAAGGATATTAGGAACGCCATAATAGGATTAATGAATCTAGAGGATTCTAATTCGTAAAGTAGAACAAGTGAACCAACTATTTGGTCAAATAGCACCCAAAATTTTTTTGCAGCATGTGTTTACAATATATTTTCACTACAGTTAACATAACATGTAATTGATGTCTAATGAAAATGGCTTCACCGAGGGTTAACGTAAAAGAGTGAAAAAAAAAATGTCCTTAACATTGCTCAGAATAAAATTGTATAATTGAATGTTTAGGAAGTCCAAATCCAAGTTTATTTGTTAGGTCCATATTCGACCACCAGTGAATGTTTGAAGGGGAGACAAGGCAATAAGTTAGCTTTTGTTTGTTTCATATTTTTAGGGCAAAAAGTTAGCTGCCAATCGGACTGACATTTCGGCTCAATGCATGTTTCTTACAATGCTTATGATGCTTCTTCTTCTTCTTCTTTTGTGGAATAAAGCTAATGATGCTTATAATTCAAAACTCCACGCGGCAAAATCTTTTCTTTTTTTTTTTGAATAAATACTTTAAGCAAAAGATATACAATTAAGAGAGGGCTTGTGATCATCTCTATCTAAAACCTTAGCTAACAACAGTGACAAGTTAGAGATGGGAATTGGCCCACTCCAGTTCAAAAGAACAGCCCATTGGGCTAGAAGGTGGGCAGTAACGTTGCCCTCTCTACATATGAAAGAAAATGATACATTATCAAAAGATTTGGCTAGGAACAAAATATCCTCCAGGACTGCTTTAATTCTCTAGTGAGAGACAACTACTTTGTTTCTTAATGGCTCAATGACATTTAGTGCATCTCCTTCAAGGATAATTCTCTTGAATCCTTCATTAGCCGCTTTTTTGATAGCAAACCAAGCAACTTTGGCTTCTAAATTTCCTGATCCAACTGCTCTGTCTATGCTGCAACTAAATTTCCTCTTTGGTCTCTTGCCACCATAGCCACTAAGGATTTACCTTCCCTAATTACAACATCAAAATTCAGTTTTATCCAATTTAAAGATGGGGGAGTCCAAGATGGATCTTTTAGGGGTTTTTTTGGTTGATTTTTTCAAGCATTCTTGTGCCCTTCATAAGATTTATACACCCGTCTTGTCACCTCTTTTGGGCTTGTTTTGATTCCCTCTAGTCTAACTTTACTCCTCGTCAGCCAAATCTGATCACATAAAATTGTTGCATATAAATGGAAATCTTTAGCTTCTTCGCCCTCTAAACCCAGGTCATGCTTTGGGTTGCTTATCATATTCACCCAATCAGCTATAGATACATTATACATATGGCTCATATTTAATGGCCAAGGACCTGCAAACCAAATTTGGGCAACCCAATCACATTGTAGAAAAATATGCTCTAAAGACTCAATGGCATTATTGCATAAAAAACAATCTATCGAAGATAGAGAGAACTTGGAATTTAGGATTGAGGTTGTAGGTAGAATCACCCAAGTCATCTTTCACAGCAATTTTTAAGCTTGGCATGAATTTTCAGCTTCCACAGCTCTTTTCAATCTTTATTTTGCAGCACAGGGTGAGATGGATAATTGATAACCCTTAAGGTATTATATACTGTCTTAATTGTGAATTCACTTAAGGGGTTAAGATATCAAAAAACTTGGTCTTGTTGTGACAGTTGAGTAAGGTAGATGGTCAGAATCTTAGTTACTATATCTGGCTCAAATAACTCATAAAGCTTTTCTCCATCCCACTGTCTAGTATCTTGATCAATCAACTCCGCCACCAGATGAGTTTCAAGACTAGCTCCATTTCTTCTTAGAGGGATTAGATTTGGCTCATTTCGAATCCACTGGTCTTCCCAAATCCAAGTATTCAAACCATTCCTTATCTTGTGGCACATCCTTTCTTTACCACATCTCTACATTCAAAAATGCTTTGAGAAGCCAATGATGCCCCTATAGGTGAGGTGAGGGCATTTTCATAAAGTTCTTATGCTTCACATATTTCTTTTTTAAAATCTGAACCCATAGTTTGTCAGCATTACTTGCTATTTCCCATGCGCCAAAATCTGTCTGCCAGTCCTTCAGACCAGCGAATATTTGCTCCAAATGACTGAAATCATAAATTTTTTTCACTGTTTTCCCAGTCGAATTACACCTCGGATCCAACCTTTATCTCTTGTCTTTCTATGCCATGTTTTTTTCTTTTATTTATTGGTTCATTCACTTACTCTAAAGTCTAATCCAA
Source organism: Quercus suber (assembly GCF_002906115.3). NCBI lineage: Eukaryota > Viridiplantae > Streptophyta > Magnoliopsida > Fagales > Fagaceae > Quercus > Quercus suber. The sequence goes on along the minus strand of NW_027069630.1, from coordinate 265,780 downwards.
CTTCAGTTACGTTTTGATATGTAATCAGAGAGGGAGTACAGTGGGTTGATTGGGCTTATTAACATAACAGGTGGGTTGGGCTTTTTAAATGTTAATGTCACGTATCACACATTGTATAAGTCCGGTCTTGTTCACGGGCCACAAGAAAATCTACTCTTATTATGGTCCAAATAGAATCTAGTCTTTTATATAAGCTTTTTTTTTTTTTAATTTTTTTTTATAATACAATAGTTGAGAACAATTTGAAGAAGTATTGATTCTAACGAGGTTGATCATTCAGACTTTTTAATACATTGATGCAGAGGCAGAGAGTTTTGACCTTGACTTTCTTTATAATTGAGAGCAAATAATACTACTCAAATAGAAGACTTTTGGTAATAAATAACACTTTTATTTATTATGTCTGTCAAATTCTTTAGTGGTGTGTTTAGATGGCAGGATTTGGGCACATAAATTTGAATTTAAGTGATTAAAATTCAAATATCGTGTTTGAATAGTTTACAAAGGGTGAAGTATTTGGATTTAACAAATCTATTAAAGATTTTAAACCTTAAAATCCTTGAATTTGAAATAACATTTAAGCCCATAAAATTTTAGAAATCCATTTGAGATACTTAAACATTTATGGATTTAGAATTAAGGCATTTTAAATCCATCACTTTAATCCAAATCCAAATTCAAGTATCCAAACGCATCCTAGGAGTCATGAGGAAATCAAAGAATTGGACCTAACGTGAATAGTATAACATGTTTTAAAATTTTTATTACGTCAAATCTCGGAAAACATGTGGTTCAAGCAATGGTCCAATGGTAATGTCATCTTTTGAAAAACTTCATGTCTATGGTTCAATGGACATATAGTGCATTATGAACCACAAAATCCAATGCTCCTATTTTCCTTCTCTTCTTCAAAAGTGTACCCCTTACCTTGGCTAGGTGATGTTTCCTAGTTAGAGGTGTGCATTCAATCCATCACCTTGATAAACCTAATCCAATCCAAACCAACCTAATACTTTTGGGTTGTTTTTTGTGGGTTGACGGTTTGATTTATGTTTGATTTTATATATTTGTTTATTTATTACTATTTTTTGGGAATTTTGGGATTTAATTTTAAATTTCTAGTTTGATTTTTGTTAGCAATTCGAAGTCGTTTTGTTAGAATTCGTGTACAAGTCATACTTGTGTAATTATAACAATTTATTGATTTTTTATTATTATTATGCTTGAGAAAATGACGCAACTTGATGACTCAATCCAACCCAACCAAATCCCTACAGGTTGGGTTGGTTTTTAGAATTATGATGGTTTGGGTTGGAGATGTCTCAACCCAAGGATGTTAGGTTGGATTAAAAAAAAATCACAACCCTGCCCATGCACACCCTTAGTTTTGCTTGAGTAATTGTGCTTGGTAAGAAGAAAAGGTTTGCTTGTGGTTCGAGTGCCGAGGAAGTTTCGGAGCCCTACTTTGAATACAAAATCATGTATGGCTATTTCCCCCCTTTTCTCTTTACTCTCATTTCCTTAATATAAACTTTGAGTCATCATAGCCTTTTTTTTTACTCGGTCAATCCCAATCGCCCCAATGCATGCGGTGTTTCAAAGTCGACAAATTCATCTATTTTTTTCTTTTTCTCTCTGAAAGAATGGTTTGCTCATATTTTTCAAAGATCCAGCTATTGATTTGCCAATTAGAGAAAGTGGAAGTAACAAGTGCTTTCTTAGTAGGAATTGATTCATTGTAAACATATGGTGCTAATATCAAAGTTTAGCTGTCAAAGACTTTCTCCGTGGAGGTAAGCCATGTAATTCTCTTTGATCTTGTGTCTTTCTCTCCCTTTAACATCTATAATATTTTCCTATTCCACTTTTGATTCCAACAAAAATATTAGTTAAAAGTTTTTGAAGCTAATGAAAGTTATCATGATAGAAGTCATATTAACAGAATTATATTTATTTGATCCAAAAAAGAAAAAAAGAAAAACAGAATTATATTAATCTATTACATCATTGACTTATCCAACTAGAGTAGTCTCGTTGGTTTGATTATTAGTGGTCAACACAGGAACATACACACTGGACTCAAAAAATCAATGTCATACATGCACTTCCTATGTTGTCTCAGAACAATTTATTGATTTTTTTTTTTTTTATTATGCTTGAGAAAATGACGCAACTTGATGACTCAATCCAACCCAACCAAATCCCTACAGGTTGGGTCGGGTTGGGTTGGTTTTTAGAATTATGATGGTTTGGGTTGGAGATGTCTCAACCCAAGGATGTTAGGTAGGATTAAAAAAAAATCACAACCCTGCCCATGCACACCCTTGGTTTTGCTTGAGTAATTGTGCTTGGTAAGAAGAAAAGGTTTGCTTGTGGTTCGAGTGCCGAGGAAGTTTCGGAGCCCTACTTTGAATGCAAAATCATGTATGGCTATTTCCCCCCTTTTCTCTTTACTCTCATTTCCTTAATATAAACTTTGAGTCATCATAGCCTTTTTTTTTACTCGGTCTATCCCAATCGCCCCAATGCATGCGGTGTTTCAAAGTCGACAAATTCATCTATTTTTTTCTTTTTTTCTCTGAAAGAATGGTTTGCTCATATTTTTCAAAGATCCAGCTATTGATTTGCCAATTAGAGAAAGTGGAAGTAACAAGTGCTTTCTTAGTAGGAATTGATTCATTGTAAACATATGGTGCTAATATCAAAGTTTAGCTGTCAAAGACTTTCTCCGTGGAGGTAAGCCATGTAATTCTCTTTGATCTTGTGTCTTTCTCTCCCTTTAACATCTATAATATTTTCCTATTCCACTTTTGATTCCAACAAAAATATTAGTTAAAAGTTTTTGAAGCTAATGAAAGTTATCATGATAGAAGTCATATTAACAGAATTATATTTATTTGATCCAAAAAAGAAAAAAAGAAAAACAGAATTATATTAATCTATTACATCATTGACTTATCCAACTAGAGTAGTCTCGTTGGTTTGATTATTAGTGGTCAACACAGGAACATACACACTGGACTCAAAAAATCAATGTCATACATGCACTTCCTATGTTGTCTCAGCTTTCGGCCAACACCAAAGGCCAAGTTAAAAAAGGCCTCAATTAGCGGCTGAATCTATTTTCACTTTCCATACAGTCCCGACCAATATATATGTATATAGTAGTATAAAGAAGATTCCTACTAAACTTGTACCACTTTATGTTCACACTGGACCAGAGAACCAGAAGGGCTGCAATCCAAAAAAAAACATTGACCCAGATTAACTATTAGTACTTCCTAGAAAGTTCATGTATACTTATAAGAGTTTGAGAGCATTGAACTTGGTCTAGCGTGAACAATTACAAAACATGGGTAATGTGAAGTTGGACCAATAGTTACACTACATCTTCAATAACGTGAATTATTTCTTTTTCACCTATAAAAAGATCTAAGCCAAATAGACGGCTGCAACTATTTCATCAAACTTTCTTTCTTCATTTCTTTTTTAGTTTTTTTTTTTTTTGTCTTTTTAGCATTAAAAAAATCTAAAAATGGAAAAGCCATCAAAGATAGATTGAAAAACCAAATGGCGTGGACCAAGTTTAAAATTGAAATCATAACTGGGCCCCAATGTAACATTGTGCCCAAATTGAAGCCGAAAACCCCACCAATTAATAATGGAAGCCGAAAGCAAACACAATAGAGTATTTTCACTATTTTGTGTTGAAGCAAAAATAAAGGGAGAGCTGATCTCGGGGGGTCAAAATCAAACATGGCTGGCTAGTGGGCCACCACTGAAATCTTTGAAGCGCAGATGAGCCCAATTGGAGCTAATGGGACCTTTTATCACACAAAGTTACAATTGTGACATTAACTTAGACATGACACAAGCCCTGACTCTTTGGTGCGCATGATTATGGGTTCGTGTAATTTGTTATGGACCGTGGTTCATGAATCTTTGGAATTGACCATTCGCGGTGGCACAGTGGCACTGCCTGCGCTCACGTGGGCTTCTACATGAACTGACAAAGTCCAATCATTTTTATCAAAGTCTTATAAGAATTGACACTTTGACGGCGAGCCAGATCTTTTTTTTTTTTTTTTTTTTTTTTTTTGGGCTCAACTTGAAAGAACAGTAGGTTGAGTTTTAAGTACTAGTGGTCTAGTGGCAGAGCAAATCTCAACCTAGTATCTTCAATTTTTCATGCAAGTTGCAACGTGGGGCTCGAAAAATATTCTCTTGCACCAAATTGTTAAAGGATAAGACTTAGTTATAATATTTAAGTGTTGTTTTTAAATTTTTTTAAAATTTTTTATATGAATTTTTTCTCATATAATAAAAATATATTTTTAAGTTTAGTAGTCACATGACTAAATCTTAAAAAGAGAATTTAATGTACTATACACTCAAAAAGTAAAGGTGGTGAAAATTTTAATATCTTTATGTTGAATACAATTTTAATTGCTTCGGTGAAGGGAGAAAAATTAGGGGGTGGGGGTTGATGTAGATCAACATTTAAATATAAAACCAAGAAAATAAAATACATCAACAACAANGCTTCTACATGAACTGACAAAGTCCATTCATTTTTATCAAAGTCTTATAAGAATTGACACTTTGACGGCGAGCCAGATCTTTTTTTTTTTTTTTTTTTTTTTGGGCTCAACTTGAAAGAACAGTAGGTTGAGTTTTAAGTACTAGTGGTCTAGTGGCAGAGCAAATCTCAACCTAGTATCTTCAATTTTTCATGCAAGTTGCAACGTGGGGCTCGAAAAATATTCTCTTGCACCAAATTGTAAAGGATAAGACTTAGTTAAATATTTAAGTGTTGTTTTTAAATTTTTTTTTTTTAAATTTTTTATTGAATTTTTTCTCATATAATAAAAATATATTTTTAAGTTTAGTAGTCACATGACTAAATCTTAAAAAGAGAATTTAATGTACTATATCAAAAAGTAAAGGTGGTGAAAATTTTAATATCTTTATGTTGAATACAATTTTAATTGCTTCGGTGAAGGGAGAAAAATTAGGGGGTGGGGGTTGATGTAGATCAACATTTAAATATAAAACCAAGAAAATAAAATACATCAACAACCACCACCACCACCACCACTAACCCCCCCCCCCCCCCCCCCCCCCAAACAATTGGGTCACAAGAAAAATATTAATTTTATAGATTTTTCCTGTATGAGAAAAATATTTTTTAATGAAATTAAATGAAACACCTGAATTGAATAATTTTAAAACTTAGATAACTCAATTGAATGACAGTAAAGTTAGAAGTTTAAAATGAATTTTAGTCAAACTTAATGAGTGTTGTAGGGGCGCAACCAATGATCAAGCCCAATCAAAAGAGGAAAAGTAAGCCCAATGCAATTAATTTGTAGAGGTAGGTTATCAAGGCCAACCCTTCAAGCCTTAACAGCTTCACTTGGTGATTTAAGGAAAGAAAATTGTCTAAGACAACAATTTGAAAAGAGAATGATAAAGAGAAAAACAAGGATTCTTATTCAAGTTTTTCCTCGGGCTGGCCGAGGAGCAATGGTTCTTAGGATTATATACTTCTCGGTTATAAAATTCTTAATTCCTCTCTCTTTCCCTTTTGTTTCTTTTTCTAGTCCCCCCTTTTAAGATGACCTTTCTTACTGTATATAGTTACTAGGATTGCATCCTAACCTTCCACTGGGATGGTCATTGATCCTTCCTTGGATACTTGGCACATCTTTGCTTTGTTGGTGGTGGTAGCGTAGAATGCAGTCTGTGGGGGCACTATTCAGGGGTTATTCTGCCATTAATGTACAGTGCATTAAATGTGGATGTGATGGGTGACTTATCTAGAAGTTTCCTCCTCTCATTGCCTACAAGTCTCTATTTCCTTCCTCGGCCTTCAGTCTTATGGCCTTGGTGGTTTGTCTAAAGTCTCCCGAGGAGTGTATGCTCCTCGAGCTCCTTAGGCAGGCTGTCTTCTTCAATTTCACTATCTTAATTATCTTGACTATGTTGAGCTTGAGTTAATGAATAGTTGGGCTCAACTGCTCCTCGGGTTAAGCCCATTTGATGATCTTCCTTCTTTGGGCTTCCCCCTCCCACAGGTGCAATTTTTATTTTAGCTAACCTTATGTATGTTATGATTATCACAAAATTTAGGGAGTGAATTGTCATTTTAACAAAAAATTGGGAATTATTATTGTTTCCTTATAATTCAAGATTAGGGTCATCTTTTCTCAAAAAAAAAGAAAAAGAAAAAAAAGAAGAAGATTAGGGTCATATTTTTTTAAACGAATAAATTAGATTTTCTAAAATTGTATATTTAATTTGCAAATTTTCTTGTATTTAATTTGGCGTTGACCGCTAGCGATTGTGAACTTTATGCAATAACGGTTAAAGTATACCATGTAGTCAACATCCGTGTAATACTAATCAAGATCTTGACTATTTAGTAAGAGGCTAGCTCGACCATGGCCACGGCTTTAACCGTAAAATAATGAAAATTGTGAAGAAAAAAAAAGGGTTCTATTTTGCGGCTGTTGCTTGTTTTGTGATTTTCAACATCTTTATGTCAATGTCTACACAACCAAACGAGGAAATTCCTAAGATTGGGTTAGCTCAATTTAACCACGTCAAGCAAGCAAGCAAGAAAGTTGAAATCATTTTGCTCGAGTTGTAAATTCGAGACACATGATTCATGGTGAATAGGATATGCCTTTAGATCCAGCGACCAGCACCTAATTGCAAAAAATCCATCCATACCCTAACACTTTCAAGTAAAGGAATTGCAAAAGATTGATAGGCAAATGTAATCCCATCACGTTTCACGCAAAGCTTTATTTTTATTCAATGTTTTAATACTGTATGTGACGTTAAACACATTAAAAGTTGGTTGGCCCAATACGTTGTCTTCATGTGAACCGCGGAAGTGATGCAAAAATAAGGTCAGTCTCACAGAGACTTACAGGTCCAAGTAGGCTGCCCTTGTATATATATTCAATTCATCTACCAAAAAAATAAGCTTAAGATAGTTAAAGCACGTGTGTCAGTCTATGGTACTCGGAATTTAACTACTCGAAACAGCTTCCACACGATTCTGATTTCTGACCTTGTGAAACAAAAGGAAAAAGGAGAAATGTCTAAGACGACTGTGATGTGCCTACCACGGTAATCTCATTAAGACCTTAATAATACACGTGGTATTTACCGTCATATTATGTGATCTTGATGAGTCTACATTAAAAATTATTTTTTAATTATAAAAAATAAAAGATAATAAGAGAGTATAGAATGGAGATATAATGATATATCGTATGCTTATGTGTATATACTTAGATGAGTAAAACTTACAGCACATATGGTTGAATCTTAAGAGAAAAATCTAAAAAATAATACTTAAGATACTGTACTTAAGTTTTATCCTACATAGATCATGTAGTTGGGTTCAAGGCTGAAGGTGTGGTGGAACAGAGTCTGATGATGTATATTCTATGATACGTAGAACGTGCCCACATGTGATGGCTAAAGTGTTAGGGAGATAAATACCTTGGGGAACATCCTTGAATAATTAATATAACATATAGAGACACACTTAAACCCAAAAGGCCTAAGCCCAATGGGTATGTGCTCAATTATGTTATATTAACTATTTATTCTTCTTATCTTTATTCAATGTGGGATTTCACTCACACGTGTAACCCAACAATCTCCCCCTCACGTGTGAGTCTCTGCCACTCTGTGGGTTTCAAGACTTCTCTGTGGGCCATGAATAAGTCCTACTCGCTCCCCCTTGCTTAATGGACTTTTCACTTCATCAGCGCGTCATCCATGGGTCTCTCGTACGTCATCCATGGGAACCACGTGTCAACCCTGCATGCACATCCATGGGAACCCTGCACGTTCATGTCCATGGGAACCTCGCACCATACCATTATTTAGCACCACGTGAGTCTCTGCCTCTCTGTGAGCTTTGAACAAGTCCTACTCACTCCCCCTTGACTAATGGGCTTTTCACTTCATCAATGCGTCATCCATGAGTCTCTCGTACGCCATCCATGGGAACCACGTGTCAACCTGCACGCACATCCATGGAACTCCGCACGTCCATGTCCATGGGAATCTCGCACCTCATCATTGTTTAGCACCATTTGCAATATTCCTTTGTTGGGCTTTTCTTTTCTCTAGGATTTTTGTGTGTGGACCATTAAGGCTTTCTCTGTCCCTGCTGGGTAGGGACCGTAAACACCTCACCACCTTCGCCGCACACCACCATGAGCTCTGATACCACTTGTTGGGGAGATAAATACCTTGGGAGCATCCTTGAATAATTAATATAACATATAGAGACACACTTAAACCCAAAAGGCCTAAGCCCAATGGGTATGTGCTCAATTATGTTATATTAACTACTTATTCTTCTTATCTTTATTCAATGTGGGACTTCACTCACACGTGTAACCCAACATAAAGTTGCTAGATAATAAACATGATCTCGCTTCCCTTTACTTGTCCAATTTATAGGTACTGTTGTAGGTGCCACACACTGATTCATGGTATCAGCTCACAATTTAGGATATCATCATATCATCTGAATTGAGAAATATCAACAATTGGCTGAATTGAGATTTTTTTTTACTCTCTCTCTCTCTCTCTCTCCTTGGAATTAACGTGGAAAATGATTTTTTGTACGTTGAAAAAAAATTAGTTTAATATAAAGTGTATACTCATATCTACTAATAAGGAAATATAAATAGACAAAAATAGTTAATGATAGTAGAAATGATATCTTATGAGAAGGTTTCATGAAACCACCATCTCACAGCATATGGATTCTATACATGTTGTGATTTCTATACATGTTATGAAAGAAGGCTCTTACAAGAATGTCTTACAAGATAAGTTTTTGTGGTAATAAATGAGCCACTAGTCCAATTGGCATACTGTCCTTGATGATATGAATGTTTGATCATGTTTGGAGACAAGAGTTACTTTATATTAAATAAATAAAAATCTGTAATGGTATGGTTCTAGCATCTCCAATACAAAATATGTATGCAATTCATTTAGTTTAAGATTTCATAATTTTTAAAAAATATCTGATAAAAAACAGAAATGAATAAAAATATGTAAGCACTCATACTTATGGATATTACGAATTTGAATTAAAAAAAAAATAGGACAAGAAGAATAATTGTATATATATATATATATATGTTACGATATCTCTTATATCATATCTCAATTTGATGGCATATATACATATGTTATTTTATAGTATATTTTCGTAAGATTTTCTATAAATATAGATTAATTTTAGATGTCTTAAAGTAAAATAACAAGTGAATAAACGAGATGATGTTTAACATGCATGTTATTTCTTCACTCACTTTGTTTAAAAGAAGTAAACTAACAAAAAGTATTTATTCTATCACATTATTATAGTTTAACTTTTAATTTTTATTTATTTAAAATCTTATATGCGTGCGTACATTTTATTTATGATAATAGGGTCTAATTAACGTATCTAGAATAGTAGTCATTAGTGAACAAAAATAATTGTACTAACCAGCAAGGCAACTCCATCCCCAACATTCCAAAGATTATTAGAATTATTAAAAAAAAAAATCTTAATTTAGAAAAAAAAATTAAAATTATAAGAAAAATATTAAAACGTTGACATTTAATGTAAATAGTAAACTATAGAGTTAAAAATATTGATTTTTATAGTTTTATTTTTTGTATATAATGACACACCAAAATTAATTTAAAATATTTATGTATAAGTATAATACAAGAGAAACTGTTAATACATACTTTATATAATTGGTGTATTTTACTAACTGTAAGAGTCAACTTATAAATGTAGTAGTCAAGCCAAAAACCTTATAAGTTGTAACTCAACCGATATCTCCCGATATTTCCAATAAAAATGTCCGGATTTCAAATTTCTTCTCCCTTGTTGTTCTAAGAAATTTATCAAAAAATAAAATAAAATTACCCTAGCGGGGGCCCCTTACATTTAATTGCCTTGCTGAAATTTCTAATTGTCTAAGGGTTCAAAATTTTAGAAAAGAAATTGGGTATTTATCTCATTGCAAACACTGAAACAAGTTTCAAATTAGGAAATTTTTACTTAAGAGAAACCAATGCAATTGAGGAAGAGAACTCTTATTTATTTATTTTAAACTTTCTTTCTCGATTTTAATGAAAACATATGATCGATTGAATTGGTTGGCTAAGATGTATTCTTCAATTGAGTGAATAGTCTGGTTTTTTTATGCAATGGGAGTGATTTTGTAGTTTACGATTTATTCTCCATAACTTTTAATAGATTAAATTCTTTTGCCATACCAAAGTGGGACTGATTTGTTAGAATTTTTAATAGAGGGTAATATAATTGAATAAATCCCTAAGATAAAAATATGCATCATATCATAAAGTTCATTTTTTTTGAGGGAATCCTTATAATTCAAGATTAGGGTCATCTTTTCTCAAAAAAAAAAAAAAAAAAAAAAGAAGAAGAAGATTAGGGTCATATTTTTTTAAACGAATAAATTAGATTTTCTAAAATTGTATATTTAATTTGCAAATTTTCTTGTATTTAATTTGGCGTTGACTGCTAGCGATTGTGAACTTTATGCAATAACGGTTAAAGTATACCATGTAGTCAACATCCGTGTAATACTAATCAAGATCTTGACTATTTAGTAAGAGGCTAGCTGGACCATGGCCACGGCTTTAACCGTAAAATAATGAAAATTGTGAAGAAAAAAAAAGGGTTCTATTTTGCGGCTGTTGCTTGTTTTGTGATTTTCAACATCTTTATGTCGATGTCTACACAACCAAACGAGGAAATTCCGAAGATTGGGTTAGCTCAATTTAACCACGTCAAGCAAGCAAGCAAGAAAGTTGAAATCATTTTGCTCGAGTTGTAAATTCGAGACACATGATTCATGGTGAATAGGATATACCTTTAGATCCAGCGACCAGCACCTAATTACAAAAAATCCATCCATACCCTAACACTTTCAAGTAAAGGAATTGCAAAAGATTGATAGGTAAATGTAATCCCATCACGTTTCACGCAAAGCTTTATTTTATTCAATGTTTTAATACTGTATGTGACGTTAAACACATTAAAAGTTGGTTGGCCCAATACGTTGTCTTCATGTGAACTGTGGAAGTGATGCAAAAGTAAGGTCAGTCTCACAGAGACTTACAGGTCCAAGTAGGCTGCCCTTGTTTATATATTCAATTCATCTACCAAAAAAATAAGCTTAAGATAGTTAAAGCACGTGTGTCAGTCTATGGTACTCGGAATTTAACTACTCGAAACAGCTTCCACATGATTCTGATTTCTGACCTTGTGAAACAAAAGGAAAAAGGAGAAATGTCTAAGACGATTGTGATGTGCCTACCACGGTAATCTCATTAAGACCTTAATAATATACGTGGTATTTACCGTCATATTATGTCGTCATATTATGTGATCTTGATGAGTCTACATTAAAAATTATTTTTTAATTATAAAAAAATAAAAAATAATAAGAGAGTATAGAATGGAGATATAGTGAAATATCGTATGCTTATATGTATATACTTAGATGAGTAAAACTTACGTACAGTACTTAGGTGTTGTTCTTTAGGTTCCCCTAAAATTATGTCATATAGATTTTTTATCTCCTAAAATTATGTCATATGAATTTTTTCTCATAGGATAAAAGTATATTTTTTAGATAAACAATTACATGGTTGAATCTTAAGAGAAAAATCTAAAAAATAATATTTATGATACTGTACTTAAGTTTTATCCTATATAGATCATGTAGTTGGGTTTAAGGCTGAAGGTGTGGTGGAACAGAGTCTGATGATGTATATTCTATGATACGTAGAACTTGCCCACATGTGATGGCTAAAGTTGGCAGATAATAAACATGATCTCGCTTCCCTTTACTCGTCCAATTTATAGGCACTGTTGCAAGTGCCACACACTGATTCATGGTATCAACTCACAATTTAGGATATCATCATATCATCTGAATTGAGAAATATCAACAATTGGCTGAATTGAGATTTTTTTTTACTCTCTCTCTCTCTCTCTCTCTCTCTCTCTCTCTCTCTCTCTCTCTCTCCTTGGAATTAACGTGGAAAATGATTTTTTGTACGTTGAAAAAAAATTAGTTTAATATAAAGTGTATACTCATATCTACTAATAAGTAAATATAAATAGACAAAAATAGTTAATGATAGTAGAAATGATATCTTATGAGAAGGTTTCATGAAACCACCATCTCACAGCATATGGATTCTATACATGTTGTGATTTCTATACATGTTATGAAAGAAGGCTCTTACAAGAATGTCTTACAAGATAAGTTTTAGTGGTAATAAATGAGCCACTAGTCCAATTGGCATACTGTCCTTGATGATATGAATGTTTGATCATGTTTGGAGACAAGAGTTACTTTATATTAAATAAATAAAAATCTGTAATGGTATGGTTCTAGCATCTCCAGTAATATATGGGCTAAATGTATACAATACAAAATATGTATGCAATTCATTTAGTTTAAGATTTCATAATTTAAAAAAAATATGTGATAAAAAACAGAAATGAATAAAAATATGTAAGCACACATACTTATGGATATTACGAATTTGAATTAAAAAAAATTAGGACAAGAAGAATAATTGTATATATATATATATATATATATGTTACGATATCTCTTATATCATATCTCAATTTGATGGCATATATACATATGTTATCTTATAGTATATTTTCGTAAGATTTTCTATAGATATAGATTAATTTTAGATGTCTTAAAGTAAAATAACAAGTGAATAAACGAGATGATGTTTAACATGCATGTTGTTTCTTCACTCACTTTGTTTAAAAGAAGTAAACTAACAAAAAGTATTTATTCTATCACATTATTATAGTTTAACTTTTAATTTTTTTATTTAAAATCTTATATGCGTACGTACATTTTATTTATGATAATAGGGTCTTATTAACGTATCTAGAATAGTAGTCATTAGTGAACAAAAATAATTGTACTAACCAGCAAGGCAACTCCATCCCCAACATTCCAAAGATTATTAGAATTATTAAAAAAAAAATCTTAATTTAGAAAAAAAAAAATTTATAAGAAAAATATTAAAACGTTGACATTTAATGTAAATAGTAAACTATAGAGTTAAAAATATTGATTTTTATAGTTTTATTTTTTGTATATAATGACACACCAAAATTAATTAAAAATATTTATGTATAAGTGTAATACAAGAGAAACTGTTAATACATACTTTATATAATTGGTGTATATTACTAACTATAAGAGTCAACTTATAAATGTAGTAGTCAAGCGAAAAACCTTATAAGTTGTAACTCAACCGATATCTCCCGATATTTCCAATAAAAATGTCTGGATTTCAAATTTCTTCTCCCTTGTTGTTCTAAGAAATTTATCAAAAAATAAAATAAAATTGCCCTAGCGAGGGCCCCTTACATTTAATTGCCTTGCTGAAATTTCTAATTGTCTAAGGGTTCAAAATTTTAGAAAAGAAATTGGGTATTTATCTCATTGCAAACACTGAAACAAGTTTCAAATTAGGAAATTTTTACTTAAGAGAAACCAATGCAATTGAGGAAGAGAACTCTTATTTATTTATTTATTTTAAACTTTCTTTCTCGATTTTAATGAAAACATATGATCGATTGAATTGGTTGGCTAAGATGTGTTCTTCAATTGAGTGAATAGTCTGGTTTTTTTATGCAATGGGAGTGATTTTGTAGTTTACGATTTATTCTCCATAATTTTTAATAGATTAAATTCTTTTGCCATACCAAAGTGGGACTGATTTGTTAGAATTTTTAATAGAGGGTAATATAATTGAATAAATCCCTAAGATAAAAATATGCATCATATCATAAAGTTCATTTTTTTTGAGGGAAAAGTTCAGTTGAATTAACTTGCAACATTACTTTTCTCTAAATATTGAAAAAAAATTAGTTTAATATAAAGTGTATACTCATATCTACTAATAAGGAAATATAAATAGACAAAAATAGTTAATGATAGTAGAAATGATATCTTATGAGAAGGTTTCATGAAACCACCATCTCACAGCATATGGATTCTATACATGTTGTGATTTCTATACATGTTATGAAAGAAGGCTCTTACAAGAATGTCTTACAAGATAAGTTTTGTGGTAATAAATGAGCCACTAGTCCAATTGGTATACTGTCCTTGATGATATGAATGTTTGATCATGTTTGGAGACAAGAGTTACTTTATATTAAATAAATAAAAATCTGTAATGGTATGGTTCTAGCATCTCCATATATCTATACAATACAAAATATGTATGCAATTCATTTAGTTTAAGATTTCATAATTTAAAAAATATCTGATAAAAAACAGAAATGAATAAAAATATGTAAGCACACATACTTATGGATATTACGAATTTGAATTAAAAAAAAATAGGACAAGAAGAATAATTGTATATATATATATATATATATGTTACGATATCTCTTATATCATATCTCAATTTGATGGCATATATACATATGTTATTTATAGTATATTTTCGTAAGATTTTCTATAAATATAGATTAATTTTAGATGTCTTAAAGTAAAATAACAAGTGAATAAACGAGATGATGTTTAACATGCATGTTATTTCTTCACTCACTTTGTTTAAAAGAAGTAAACTAACAAAAAGTATTTATTCATCACATTATTATAGTTTAACTTTTAATTTTTTTTATTTAAAATCTTATATGCGTGACGTACATTTTATTTATGATAATAGGGTCTATATTAACGTATCTAGAATAGTAGTCATTAGTGAACAAAAATAATTGTACTAACCAGCAAGGCAACTCCATCCCCAACATTCCAAAGATTATTAGAATTATTAAAAAAAAAATCTTAATTTAGAAAAAAAAAAATTATAAGAAAAATATTAAAACGTTGACATTTAATGTAAATAGTAAACTATAGAGTTAAAAATATTGATTTTTATAGTTTTATTTTTTGTATATAATGACACACCAAAATTAATTTAAAATATTTATGTATAAGTGTAATACAAGAGAAACTGTTAATACATACTTTATATAATTGGTGTATATTACTAACTATAAGAGTCAACTTATAAATGTAGTAGTCAAGCGAAAACCTTATAAGTTGTAACTCAACCGATATCTCCCGATATTTCCAATAAAAATGTCTGGATTTCAAATTTCTTCTCCCTTGTTGTTCTAAGAAATTTATCAAAAAATAAAATAAAATTGCCCTAGCGAGGGCCCCTTACATTTAATTGCCTTGCTGAAATTTCTAATTGTCTAAGGGTTCAAAATTTTAGAAAAGAAATTGGGTATTTATCTCATTGCAAACACTGAAACAAGTTTCAAATTAGGAAATTTTTACTTAAGAGAAACCAATGCAATTGAGGAAGAGAACTCTTATTTATTTATTTATTTTAAACTTTCTTTCTCGATTTTAATGAAAACATATGATCGATTGAATTGGTTGGCTAAGATGTGTTCTTCAATTGAGTGAATAGTCTGGTTTTTTTATGCAATGGGAGTGATTTTGTAGTTTACGATTTATTCTCCATAATTTTTAATAGATTAAATTCTTTTGCCATACCAAAGTGGGACTGATTTGTTAGAATTTTTAATAGAGGGTAATATAATTGAATAAATCCCTAAGATAAAAATATGCATCATATCATAAAGTTCATTTTTTTTGAGGGAAAAGTTCAGTTGAATTAACTTGCAACATTACTTTTCTCTAAATAATAATAATAATAATCTTACACTTACAAAATTTGTTATAACATTAATTTATTAGACTTCCAAAAGTTAAACACCATAAGTTAATTCTAAGGTGTTAGAAATTGTCACGAATTCAGAATTCAATTTGGTTATATTTCTTGGCATGTGAGGAAATAATTTTTATTGGTGTGGAAGTAAAAGAATTTCTTTGACAAGGAGTGAAAAAGTGATGGGTTTGTGTGTGTAAGCTAGGTTTACTAGTTAGTTTGTATATATGAGTGTCGTTTGTGTAAGTACACATGTGAGATTTCATTGAGAGCGTTTGTAATCCATATTTTTTATAGTTATTTTTTATAAAAAAATAGTTGATAGTGAATTTTGGTTGGCTTGCTTGTTGAAGTAGGTTTGGAATTAGCCATACACGTTATTATCTTATGTAATTATTTAATTTTTTTATTTGCCTTTGTTATCAGCTTTCTTTTTGAACCATAAGCAACAAATCCATGTTGTAGACTTGAAGTGTAGAACAATGTTTCCATATTCATCCAAGCAAATAAAGGGTACCTTTCAAATTACACTTTTTCCGTTTTGGTTTGAAATTGAATCACGCAGAATGTGCAAATTGGGGTCAGTTCATTGTACAAACTGAAGAAAAATGTACATTGAATCGGACGAATATTGTACAAAAAAGGTTAGAGAGAATCAAGATAAAGATAAAATATCTTTTTCTTGAAATATAGTCATTGTGCTTTTTTTCCCTGGGCGCATGGTCATTGTATTGTACAATATTTGTACCTAAAACATCTTTTTTAAGCCATATAAAAAAATAATAATAATAATTAAAAAAAAAAAACTCTTTATTTAAAAGTTGTGATAGAGATGTTCGTAAACTTTTTCTGGGTCCTCCTCTACTCAATGAAGATTTTATGTCCATCTTTTGTGAACCGGACACAGTGTGATCATATCCCAGAACTTTTTGGATTTTCATCTTAACTCAATTGATTTGAAATTGTACAAATGAATCTTGTGCACATTATATGAAATCCACTAGGCAGGGTTTTCAAAACCGTGGGTCATTTTTCAAAATTTGGCCAAAACTATTTTATTCTCTAAAAACTCATGATTCATGACTTTGTATGGTGAATTGAACTGAACTGAACGACTTGAGACTTTTGAATTACTTTACATCCTTGACCAATAAACCAGTTATCCAAGTATATTAAGAAGTGAGATATCATTGCTCATTACACATGAGACACGCCTTGAAATTTTGTGACCAGACAAAACTAAATTGCATTTGAACATACAAGAGGCCCTACCCTCTGTTAACAAATAAGAGAAATTAAGCATTCAGCCAAAAAAAAGAAAAAGGAAATTAAGCACTGATTGAAAGTTAGCTCATTTCTATTTCTTGAAGTAACAAATAAGAGGCACCAACCTTCCTTGACAATGAGAGAGAGAGAGAGAGAGAGGGACAATTTTGTATGCACACATGCACGTTTTGCTAGTGTCGGCTATGAGCCTCGTGGTTCATTCATTTATTTGGGTCACATACTCATATATAAAGCTTGTGTGTTTCCAATTACATTATGGTAAGATTCTTTATTGGACTTGGACATACCAATCCATCACACATTTTCTACATGTGATTAAACAGATGCTTCATGTGTGCTTCAGGGAGATATAAACACTCGTATTTAAAAAAAAATAAAAATAAAAATAAAATCGGGGGCTATTATGGACCAGTTGCCCATACCCTTTAATTATTATTATTATTTTTTTTTTGGGAGAATGCTTTAATTAGTAATTTAACTCTTCAATTCTTTTCATTTTCCCCATCAATAAGCAATAAAAATACTGAAATGTAAGTTAAAGCATCTATGGTTGGTCAATTATCAGTGTCATACTGACCTCAATAATTGGAAGCATTGTGGCCAAATAATAATGGCTAGAAATAATTATCACTTCGTTTTCCAAACTACTACTCATTACACACTTAGGATAATGATTGACAAGCAATTCACAACATTTCAAATTTGCCCGTGTGAAANTTATTTATTTATTTTAAACTTTCTTTCTCGATTTTAATGAAAACATATGATCGATTGAATTGGTTGGCTAAGATGTGTTCTTCAATTGAGTGAATAGTCTGGTTTTTTTATGCAATGGGAGTGATTTTGTAGTTTACGATTTATTCTCCATAATTTTTAATAGATTAAATTCTTTTGCCATACCAAAGTGGGACTGATTTGTTAGAATTTTTAATAGAGGGTAATATAATTGAATAAATCCCTAAGATAAAAATATGCATCATATCATAAAGTTCATTTTTTTTGAGGGAAAAGTTCAGTTGAATTAACTTGCAACATTACTTTTCTCTAAATAATAATAATAATAATCTTACACTTACAAAATTTGTTATAACATTAATTTATTAGACTTCCAAAAGTTAAACACCATAAGTTAATTCTAAGGTGTTAGAAATTGTCACGAATTCAGAATTCAATTTGGTTATATTTCTTGGCATGTGAGGAAATAATTTTTATTGGTGTGGAAGTAAAAGAATTTCTTTGACAAGGAGTGAAAAAGTGATGGGTTTGTGTGTGTAAGCTAGGTTTACTAGTTAGTTTGTATATATGAGTGTCGTTTGTGTAAGTACACATGTGAGATTTCATTGAGAGCGTTTGTAATCCATATTTTTGATAGTTATTTTAAAAAAAAAAAAAGTTGATAGTGAATTTTGGTTGGCTTGCTTGTTGAAGTAGGTTTGGAATTAGCCATACACGTTATTATCTTATGTAATTATTTAATTTTTTTATTTGCCTTTGTTATCAGCTTTCTTTTTGAACCATAAGCAACAAATCCATGTTGTAGACTTGAAGTGTAGAACAATGTTTCCATATTCATCCAAGCAAATAAAGGGTACCTTTCAAATTACACTTTTTCCGTTGTGGTTTGAAATTGAATCACGCAGAATGTGCAAATTGGGGGTCAGTTCATTGTACAAACTGAAGAAAAATGTACATTGAATCGCACGAATATTGTACAAAAAAGGTTAGAGAGAATCAAGATAAAGATAAAATATCTTTTTCTTAAAATATAGTCATTGTACCTTTTTTCCCTGGGCGCATGGTCATTGTATTGTACAATATTTGTACCTAAAACATCTTTTTTAAGCCATATAAAAAAATAATAATAATAATTAAAAAAAAAAAACTCTTTATTTAAAAGTTGTGATAGAGATGTTCGTAAACTTTTTCTGGGTCCTCCTCTACTCAATGAAGATTTATGTCCATCTTTTGTGAACCGGACACAGTGTGATCATATCCCAGAACTTTTTGGATTTTCATCTTAACTCAATTGATTTGAAATTGTACAAATGAATCTTGTGCACATTATATGAAATCCACTAGGCAGGGTTTTCAAAACCGAGGGTCATTTTTCAAAATTTGGCCAAAACTATTTTATTCTCTAAAAACTCATGATTCATGACTTAGTATGGTGAATTGAACTGAACTGAACGACTTGAGACTTTTGAATTACTTTACATCCTTGACCAATAAACCAGTTATCCAAGTATATTAAGAAGTGAGATATCATTGCTCATTACACATGAGACACGCCTTGAAATTTTGTGACCAGACAAAACTAAATTGCATTTGAACATACAAGAGGCCCTACCCTCTGTTAACAAATAAGAGAAATTAAGCATTCAGCCAAAAAAAAGAAAAAGGAAATTAAGCACTGATTGAAAGTTAGCTCATTTCTATTTCTTGAAGTAACAAATAAGAGGCACCAACCTTCCTTGACAATGAGAGAGAGAGAGAGAGAGAGGGACAATTTTGTATGCACACATGCACGTTTTGCTAGTGTCGGCTATGAGCCTCGTGGTTCATTCATTTATTTGGGTCACATACTCATATATAAAGCTTGTGTGTTTCCAATTACATTATGGTAAGATTCTTTATTGGACTTGGACATACCAATCCATCACACATTTTCTACATGTGATTAAACAGATGCTTCATGTGTGCTTCAGGGAGATATAAACACTCGTATTTAAAAAAAAATAAAAATAAAAATAAAATCGGGGGCTATTATGGACCAGTTGCCCATACCCTTTAATTATTATTATTATTTTTTTTTTGGGAGAATGCTTTAATTAGTAATTTAACTCTTCAATTCTTTTCATTTTCCCCATCAATAAGCAATAAAAATACTGAAATGTAAGTTAAAGCATCTATGGTTGGTCAATTATCAGTGTCATACTGACCTCAATAATTGGAAGCATTGTGGCCAAATAATAATGGCTAGAAATAATTATCACTTCGTTTTCCAAACTACTACTCATTACACACTTAGGATAATGATTGACAAGCAATTCACAACATTTCAAATTTGCCCGTGTGAAATTATGAATTGCATGGAGTTCGAACAATTTGGACACACCCCCCTACTTCCTCTCTGCAATAATCAGGTTACTAGATTGCCCTTCACCCACCTCACATTTTTTAATACCTGTCATTAGGATAGTCTAAACCAGCATTAAGGCCATTAAAGAGCTACCATTAAACCCTTTATCGTGCTAGGTTGATTTGATAAATTAAATAAAGAGATGGTTTCCTGAAATTGCCATTAAAGAGGTGTGCATCATGCTAAGTTTGCTAACCAGTGTATAAACCCCGTGAATATGCATGAGTGCATTTAAAAACAATCACAATTACACAGATATATGGGTTCAAATTATACATAGTATTAGAGTTACAACTTACACATTTTTTTAAGTTATGAATTTCTAAAATATGTAATGGTTTCTTACATTATATATATTGTAGGAACACAATTTGGTTCCTAAGCCCAAAAGGTAAAAGTAATCAGGCACAAAGAACCCAATATAATGAATTTGAAGAAAATGGATTAGAAAACTAGGTTCTACTGAGTTGGATAAGAATTATAATGGATCAAGATGACAAGAAAGTAAAGATAAACTAGTTTATGTATTTCTTTTGGATTTGATTACAAGTCTAGTTCCTATTGTTACGGTGTTTTTCCCTCAATTTCTTGATCCCTCTCCCTTAGGGTCTTCTTTCTCTTTTATACTATCCTCCTTCTTTCATCTCCACCCTCCACGTGTAGACCAAGTTGTTAGCTTTCATCATTGTCCCATCAGCACCTTCCTAAAGTCTTTGAGAGTAGCTGTAAGGCTGAAAATTACTGTCTATGTACCACATTAATGCAGCCAGAGAGTTAACTGCAGAGCATTCAATGTGGTGGTAGCAGCTTTCTCTTAGATATTTCGTAACTTTTCTTTGTCCTGTGCTTTCATAATGTGTATCTTTATCAATAGAATCTTCCAGAACGGTGCTCTGGATGTCAAACCACACCTTCTGATCTCTACTTTGCTTAGCCGAGGAGACATTCTTCCTTGGACCACCTTCCTGAACCCTTATGACTAGAGCCCTTTCTTCATTCACTAATGCGGACTTCCGTGATAACGTTTACCCTTCATCGAACAACTAGGTGTTCTCGAACAGGGCCCATGGCCCAATATATATATATATATATACTACTAGGTCTATCATTGCTACACACACACATATATATATATATATATAATTTATAATCTAATTGGATTTAAACTCTTCAATTTTTGCACAAAATAATTCACTTTTCACAAGTATTAAAAATTTAGATAAGACACAGTGTCAAATTGAACTCCAATCTAAAATATAATTATATTTAGATTATTCGATTTCTGCATCTAGTAATTGACTTGATATAAAATTTTAAAAATTAGATGGGGCATATAGCGTAAAATTGGACTCCAATTTAGAATCTAATTCGACTTTCTCTAAGTTTTGGCTTTAACTATATACTAGTGTGTAACTTTGTCTATATGCATAAATACAATTAAAAACAATTATTTTTTCATCTTGTTTTGTTTAGCTAACCTACACCACTATACCATCATATACAACACCCAAGATCAAACCATCGGCCACCACCGCCAAACCAAAACCAAAAACCAAGATCACGACACCGCACCACTACAACCAAACCAACATCAAACACCCAAGATCAAATCGTCACAACATCGCACCACCACTACCAAACCACAAACATGTTGGAAACCAAAAAAAAAAAAAAAAAAAGAGAGAGAGAGGAGAAACACCAAAGATCATTATGAAATCGATTGATTGAAGCTGGATCTTGATGGCGCTCTAGATCCAACAAAGGTCTCACTGGCCAGAGAAGTAGATTAAGCCACTAGATCTAGCAACATTCCTAGCTATCTTGCCAAAGCAACGATAAAGCCTTCTTCACTTCTCACGTAAGTGATTTTTTTAGTATTCTGAAATATTAAAATAACTACATTAATATGAATTAGGCCTGTCCACGGGTCGGTCCGGGTCAGGTTTGTGCCTAACTCGGAACCGACCCGACTAGATCGGGTCTTCCAAATTTTAACCCGCCGCCGACCGGAGGGTTGATCGGATCGGACGGGTCGGAGCTTCCATAGAGTTCGGACGGATCGGTCGGGTTGATTATTTAGAAAATGGCGAGAATCCAGCGAAAAAAAGATGAAAAACGGTAGACCTTCGGCGATTTTTTTTTGAAAAATGGTAGAAATCTGGTCGATCTCTCCAGATCCAGCGAGATCTTGGCCATTTTCAGCAAGATCTTGGCTAGATCTAGCGAAATCTAGCCAGATCTAGCTTAAATCTTCCCAAAAAAATCTCAAATCTCGCCGGAAAAATGATAGGTCGGTCGGATCGGGTTTCTCGAATTTGAGAGAAGGAGATCCGACCTCTGACCCATTGATCTCGGATTTCGGAGAATCAAATCTGTCCCCGACCGCAGGAGCAGTCGGTTTGGTCTGCGGCGGGTCGGGTTTCGATCGGCGGCAGCGGGTTAGTCTGTCCGGCGGGTCCTTGGACAGCCCTATGAATGCTCTTACGTGTTACTATAGCCATGGATGAATTTTATAAAATTATACATAGACTGATGTAAGAGGTTTTGGAAACCCTTTTTTTTTTTTTTTTTTTCTTTTTAGAAGTTCTCCAAAACCTTTCCCTTTTTTTTTTTTTTTTTTTCTTTTTAGAAGAAGAGGTTTTGGAAATTGGTTGGGAAAAATGTCAAACTTTTTTTACTTTACAAAAGATTGATCTGAATGCTCTCTCTCTCTCTCTCTCTCTCTCTCTCTCTTTTATGGAGATGTGAATGCTCTTGATTTTCAAATAATAATAATAATAATAATAAGATCCATTGGACTAATCCCTAGAGCTAAAAGAAAGAAAACACACAAGTCAATAACTAGTTTGATTTGCCAATGTCTAATTCCGTACTTTGCGAGCAGTGGGCAGTTTAGTCATTGCACACAAATTTCCAAACTATCGCAATCCAATCCGCGTGAGAGGTTCAGTAAAAAAATATCAATGGACCACGTTAGGAAATCGGAAATCAAAAATCCTATTGCCGAAATATCCTTGCGTATCACGTGCCTTAATTCTCTCTCTATTATTTAATATTAAACCCCTATACATTAAAGTAAGCAAATGTTTAAAACACCAAAAAAAAGGAAAAAAAAAAAAAATCTAATCCCACATATAAAAGGACCAACCTTAAACCTATTTCTCAAGTTAAGAACATATAGTTCAGTTGCAACCTCTGTTTTTCTCACCGAGAAAACAAAAGGCTCTCAAACTTTCACAAGATTCAAATCCCAGATAGAAATTTTCAACGATGGAGTGGGTTCGAGGAGAACCAGTCGGCCATGGCAGTTTCGCTACTGTCAATTTGGCTCTACCAAAAGATGGTTACTCTCAAGATTCTCCTGTAATGGTTGTGAAATCTTGCGAGTCTTTCAATTGCTCGACGCTCGAGAACGAGAAACAAGTGCTCGATCAACTCGCGAAGTGCCCACAAATCATTCAGTGTCTCGGCGACAACCACAGCTTCGAGAACGGCACGGAGTATTACAACTTGTTGTTGGAATACGCTTCTAGTGGCACTTTATCCGATCAACTCAAGAACCGCGGCGGCCCGTTGCCGGAGTTCGATGCTCAACGCTACGCCAAGTCGATGCTCAAAGGGCTTCGAGATGTTCACGCTAAAGGGTTTGTTCACTGTGACTTGAAGCTTCAGAATATCCTCGTGTTCGACAATGGGAAAATCAAAATTGCCGACTTTGGACTTGCGAAAAAAGCAGAGCAAAAACAGAGTAACGAAGTAAAAAGAGCAGAGCTTAGAGGAACTCCTTTGTACATGTCGCCGGAATCAGTTAATCATAATGAGTACGAATCGCCGGCGGATATTTGGGCTTTTGGGTGTGCCGTGTTGGAGTTGGTGACTGCTAAACCGGCATGGAATTGTGAACCCCATGCGAATATTTGGAAGCTTTTGCTTCGAATTGGGGAGGGTGATGAACTACCACAAGTCCCTAAAGAATTGTCTGATGACTGTCAAGATTTTCTCGGCAAGTGTTTCGTTAAGGATCCAAGAAAAAGATGGACGGCTGAGATGCTTTTGCAACATCCTTTTGTGGCTGATATTTCTGATAATGATCGTGATCATGACACTGTTCCATTGGATGAATCACCAAGAAGTCCTTTCAATTTCCCAGACTGGGTTTCCTTACAATCTTTGGATTCACCGGGATTGTCACCGGATTCCGGTAATTTCTTTGAATGGGAATTGAATTCGAGGCATGGTTCGTCGGCTTATTCGCCGTTATGTTCTCCGGCAGATCGGTTGCGGCAGTTGGTGACCGACGACGAACCTGATTGGCCTTTTTCGGAGAGTTGGGTGACAGTGAGGTGACCGGAATTGTGCAACATTTAGCAGAGTAGGAGAAGAGCAGAACAGAGGAAAAAGACTAATTTCAAAGATTTTCAATTTTCATTACATCTGACGGTTCTGATTTAATCTTGTTGATTCTGATATTTTGATTGTAAATACATGGAGTACATAGAAAGAATTATTGAACAGTTTTGATTGGCAATGGCACTCTCAAGGTGGCTGACTCTGTATATAAGAAAATATATTTTAGTGAATAGAAGTTCGTCAATTTCTTTTCCAATATAATTTGAGATTCTGCAAGATTTACTTCAATTATTCAATATGTCAGGCTCAGCCGCTCAATTACTCCTCTTCCGAAAATAAAGGATGAGATTGAATTACTGTTTTGGTTGCTATTTTATTAGAGTCTCCTTAAGAAAATTCATATAGGGCTTTGTTAATAAAATTCTTTTATTAGTTAATAGTTAAAAAAAAAAAAAATCAATGTTACAATAGGAAGCAAAGTAAAAAATAAATACACAAGTAGTGCAGTAAGTCAAAATCGTCAACTGGTTGGCTTGGCTTTGAGTCTTTCATGAAAGTCTGCTTGACAATAAAACATTGAATTGCCAAAAAAGGTAGGGAGACGCCCAAATCCAACAACCCAAGTAGTTGTAGATGCTCTCAGTAGGTGAAACAATTAGGTACACCGTGGATCATTAAAGGCAGACTTTCCTTAGCAAATTGATCTTCTTATTATGGGAATATTCTTCATTGCAAGGATCAAGTATTCAAGATCCCTGAATTGTCAAATACTTATCCTGGGAATATAATATTTGCTACTATTATATTCGCAATAAGTAGTACGCAATTTGGATTTGGGGTTTTGGTTGTTTTTGTAGAAGTGATTCTCAATCATGTGGGAGCCAGCTTCTTGTACTAGTACATTGAGATAGGCCTCATAAGGTCTTGTACTAGCACATTAACCTTACCTTTGTGTGCTAAAAAGATTGTTAAGCAGATTGGTAACTTTATGGGTCTTGGAAAAAATATTCTTTCGGTATAAATATCTTCTCTCCACAGCAGGTCGGTCTCACTAATGAGTGAGAATTCACATGTTGTGAATGAGAAGATACATACACCCGTAATAGGGTATACCTTTTTCTAAGGTTAAGGGAAGAAATATTTGCTAACTAGTCTTTTTTGAGACTTAATGGGATTCTTCTACATAGTCCGTTCCTATCACTAATGGAGATGATGTTCTATAATATGTTTGTGTTATGATTTGTAGTATGTTGTGGCCTATAATATGTTAGTGTGTTGTAAGGTAGTAGTAGTGTTATAATATGGCTGTCATCCCTTCCTTGTTGTTGAAGTTTGAGTTAGCAAGTTGTTATCTTACTTGTTGTACTTCTTGTGTTTAGGGTCCATTTGGTTGGAGAGATACAAAAGTGAGATGATAGAAAATGGAGAGGAGATAGAAAAGTGGAGGAATAGAAAATATTTTAGTTTCCCTCATAATCTTTAGTTTCAAAGTGAAAAAATAGAAGGATAGAAAACTCTTCTGTTAGAAACGGAAATATTGCTTATAGAAATTTACTCACATGCCCCGATTAAATAATTTTTTATATAAACATTCTATTAGGGAAAAAATTGGATTATACCAAACCTTTACTTTAAGTGAGTGAAAAAAAAAAAAAAAAACATTAAATAGTCGGGGAGACCCGGGGGGGGGGGGGGGGAATGTTAATTTACCATCAGCTCCCTCTCTTCTCCCTTATTTTTTTTCTCCAAATTGGGGGCTGAAATTTGGTAGGCGTGGAGAGAAAACTGCCGAGTTCTACCATTTTCTCCCTCTTTCCCTTCCCAGCCAAACACTCATCTCTCCCCTTTACTATCCTTTCTATTTTCACTCGAACAAATCACACCCTTAAATTTCTCACCTTGTAATATATTTTAGGTCAAAATACAAAATTGACCTTCTAAGTTTTACCATTTTTTATTTCAGTCCTCTAAGTTTGAGTTTGGTCATTTCAGTCTTCAAAGTTTTAAATACACTCAATTCAATTCTCTTTTAGTCTTCAATTAGGTGTTTCTGTCCAATAATCAAAACGACACCGTTTTAGATTTTTTTTTTTCTTAATATCAAAAATAAAAACCAAAAAACGTTAATTAATTTTTTTTTTTTAAATTTTAAAAAGGGCAGTGGGAACGATGTCGTTCCTAGCCCAGTGAATATTAAAAATTCCTCAGTCCCTCAAATTTTTCAGTTCACGGGCTGATAGGGTCTTGCCGAGTCGTGGCTTGCAAACAATCTAGATGTACTAGGGTTGAAGAGAGACGGGAAATATGTATTCAAAGAGCTGACTCTCTTCCAAGACTATCACGGCATGCCTACTTTAAAAAATGTAAGTACTTATAATAATATTTCCTCATTTGCTACACATTAGTACAAAGCTGCTACTCTCCTCTCCTACATATATAGATACCTAACTTGGCATTGAATGGTTTTTAGGAATTGGTAGAGTTCATGGCAAAATTAAGAGGGTATAAAGTGGAGTTTGAGGGACTCAGAAATTTTTGATATTCAGTGGGCTACGAACGACGTCGTTCCCCACTGCCCTTTAGTTTCTGTTTTTTAATTTATTTATTTATTTATTAATTAACGTTTTTTTTTTTCCATTTTTAATTAAGAAAAAGAAAATCCAAACGTCGTAATTTTAGTTATTGGACGGCAACACCTAATGGAGGACTGAATTAAATATACTTAAAACTTGGAAGACCGAAATGACAAAACTCAAACTTAATTGATTAAAATGACAAAAAGTGAAATTTAGAGAGTTAGTTTTACATTTTGGACAATATTTTATCCATTAATAACTTTCCCTCAAAATTTTGTTTTTAAATAATTTTTTATTTATAGTTCAAAGTATAAGTAATTGACATTTGAGGATTTATAGGCTAAATTTTTATCATTAAAAAAAAAAAACTAATTTTGGATTAAATTTATTTTACTCTTGATTGCCCTTCAATCTAAATAGACCATTAGAAGCCAAATTGTTTTTGTAATGCCTTACTGTTTCCTTTGCGTTCTAATAAAATCTTGTTTATTCAAGGGGAAATGATAAAGCCTACACTATCTGCTCGGCGCAAAACGTTTATTTAATTTTTCTAGGGCCCAAAACATTATTTCAACAAAGAAAAGGGAAACAACAAGTGTGAATGGGTAGTCTTGTGAAGCCGATGCATCTCGATTTGTGGTTCCTTGGGCTTAAAACGATTTGTGGTTCCTTGGGCTTAATAATTCATATACGGGTTGGATTAGATGATATTGGCTTTGAAACTATTTTCAAGTGAGCTACAATTTTGAATCCAGTTTTTGGTTGCTCCACAATTTGTAAATAAAATAACATTATTTCCAAATTTACATTTCGGACGATTTTTATGTTACATTTGTGAAAGTTCTAACATCAATTATTATGATTTGAAATTTGCAGAAGTTCATTCACATAAATAAGAAAATAAAATATCCACAAGAGATAACAATATTTAACATGATTCATCCAACTCTATGCCTACATCCAAGAACAACACCAATCAAAATATCAAATATCAATAAAATGGATTATTACAACATCAATTAACATTACAACTCACAAAAACAATACTCACAAACCTCATCAATATAACTCACAAACCCAAAGCTTTGATACACCCAATAACTCCTCACACTCACAAAACAAATAAACTCTCAACATATAACTACAAGTAATCTTTCAACTCCAAAAAATCTACCAAATCACTCTTCTAGGAGTCTTTCTCTTCTCCCTACATGGGGGGAACTTTGGGTAAAAATTACCGAACTCTTTGCAATAGTGCTTATTTATAAGACTCCAAACTCATTCCTTAATAGATATGGAGTACTCATTACTTCTTTAATAAAGAATATTTTTCCTTCTATGTTAAGGAGAATCTCTATCTTGCACACTAAGTAAATCATTGTCTTCCATACCAAGAAAAAGACCTTTTAACTAATTAGGAGTAAATCATTGTCTTCCATACCAAGAAAAAGACCTTTTAACTAATTAGGAATTTGAGGCAATATTTAACGATCTTTTTTCTTAACTAATATAAAAAAAAGTGTTAAAGAATAAAACACTTCTGATATATTATTCTGATCATATTAGGTACTTGCATATCTCGGAGGTATCTAGAAGAAAACTTTACATTTATTCGCATTCTAGCGTTTCAACAAAGAAAAGAAAAGTCCTGGTGCACTTTGCAAGGATTGAAAAGCTATAAATAAAATTTGTGGCTTATCCTACAAAGTTTAATTTTGGTTTAAGTAGCATTATTTCCTTGCAATATACGAATTAATAAAAAGAATATGTAAATTAGTTTCAAAAAAAGAATATGCATGTGAATTAAAAAACAAAAAATACTTCAAATTACATGATGAAAGTACATTGCGAAAGACAAGGTTTTTTTTTTTTTTACTAAAACCAAATATTATAGTAGATTATTAAAATTATTTAAAAAATAAAAAAATAAAAGTACATTCTAAATGCATGGAATAGTCTACTAAGAAGTTTTATTATAGTGGTTTAAAGAGGTTTAGGAAAAGAGTTAAGAGCTACGTGTATGTTCGTGGTCGTTCCTCAAAAAAAAAAAAAAAGTGTATCTGTCCATGTGTGCTTAAAGATTAATAAATTTTACTTTCTTCCTTTTTTCTTTAATACTAAAATTTGGGATGGAGGAAAGTTATAACAGACTTTGCAACATTTTTCGTTTTATTATAGCAGTTTTACTAGTCAACAGCACTTATAATCTATGAGAAAGTTCAATAAAATATTATTTTATTAAAATTTGATTTTCTCTCTCTTTTCTTTTCTTTTTCTTTTGTATATAAATATGAAACTTAATACTTATGACAGTTATTAATAAATATAATTTTAATTGTATTTTCATATGAAATATTAACTATGAAATTTGGTAATTATGATATTAATTAATAGTCATTTATTATGATTGTGCTTCTATATAGAATTATTAAATACATAATTATGATAATTGTTAATATATTTATTATGAGTGTATTTGTATATCGAACTATTTAATCTATCATTTACTTCTTCTAAAAAATATATCATTTAATTGAAGGTTTAAATATAAAATAAATTTTAAGTTTAATTAAAAATATATAAAATATTAAAATAATGACGGTTAAAATTGTGGGATAGAAAAGATAATGTAACAATATATTATAAGGTTAACCAAAAGTCAAAAGTCTTTTTTGTATATGAATATGAAACTTGATAATTATGATAGTAAATAATTCACATTTATTTTGATTATATTTGTATATGAAATATGAAATTTTATTGTGGTGGGCAAAAATTAAAAATAGGGAATTGGGCTAGAGAATTAGGCTTGATAATGTTACCATCTACCCACACAATTAATTTGTAAAGATGGGATGATGGGTCAACCTTTGATTACCTGTTGTAAGACTAAAATTGAAAGTCAGATCAACTCTACTAGTATAGTGATTATTAATATTCAATTAGAAAGTGCTGAGAAATGGCTAAGTATTCGTCCTCGGGTTTAGTCTGAGGATGATGTTATAGATGGATTACTACTCTTTCTTTTTCTCTTCCCCAATTTTCTCCCCCATTATCCGAGTGCTTCTTGGCTTTATATAACTTAGCCAAGATGCATCTGGATCTTACATTTGGAAGGTCATGATCAAACTATCTTGATACTTGTCCCATCAAGACATTGCTAGAAGGTTTTTACACTAAGGTATTAGCTGTGAGAACACTATTCATAATCATTTTTCCATTAATGTGGCCAGCTAAGTGGTTGCAGTGCATTTAATGCGGAGGAGATGGCCAC
The DNA here is from genome assembly GCF_002906115.3 of Quercus suber. NCBI lineage: Eukaryota > Viridiplantae > Streptophyta > Magnoliopsida > Fagales > Fagaceae > Quercus > Quercus suber. The sequence continues at coordinate 235,335 of NW_027069630.1, read as the reverse complement.
TTTGTCCTTCCTTTTTCTTTTCTTCCTTGTTCAGTACCAAGTTATCTTTGTTCCCTCTTGGATTGCCCTGTGCCCCCTTTCACTTTGCGTCTCAACCTTCCGAGGTTAGGCAAATGTCCTTGGCACCCTTGTCAACTATGGTTGTGCAGCCCAAGCATGAATTAAGTGTATACTTTCTGAGGACAATTCGCCATGATTCCCAAGGTTCACCTCCATATGAACTTCGTCAACCATTTGGATTCTCATCCCCCCACATTTATAATTATGATATTTATTATTATTGTGTTTTTATATGAAACTAATATATATATATATATATATAATTACGATAGTTATTAATAGATATCTATTATAATTGTTTTTGTGTACTGAACTATCAACCATCTATTCTATTATATCATTTAACTGATGGTTTATACCTTAAAAAAAATACAAAATTTGGGATCAATGATGGTTATAACAAACTTTGCAACATACTCGAAAAGGTTTCCTAACTCTTCAAGTATTAACCCTTCAATTCAAGTGGCATCTTCTATTCAAAAGGAAAAAACTTAGATTTTACAATGAAAAACAATAAATTAATTTGAAGAGAATAAAGATGGAACTTGCATATGTAACTTGGGAGGTTGGGCACGGTTTAGGAGGGTGATAAATAAAGACAAGTGTAAATAACAGATGAATCAAGCTTGGCGACTTTGGGAAAATCTTGATACACTTTGGGCAAAAGTTCTAAAAGCTATATATTTTCCCAATTCATCTTACCTATCATGTGAATCTCCTAGAAATATTTACCACATTTGGAAAGCTATTCAACGTGGAAAACGACATTTAATCCAAGGTATGAGATGGGTTTAAGTAATGGTAATAATATCCAAATTTGGGGGGATAAATAGCTGCTTAATGGCACATTAAGAGCGTAAGTGGAGGGGCCTTTACCAATTACTAAATATTCTCGAAACATGGACTCTTTATATCATCACAGCAAGTAGCATCTAGAAGATCTCCCATGTTATTAGAAATTGTCCTTGGGCTAAAGAATTTTGGATAAATTTACCAGGACAAAGAGAAATTTCTCTTTTTTTTTTTTCACTCTCCTACGGTTATTTGGTTAAAAGCAAATCTCACCAATACAAACCTTGTAGGGTCTTCTTTTACATGTTCCATTATATTTGCTTATGGTCTTTGGCACCTTTGGCTTGCTCATAATGATAGGATTTTTCGTCCCCCTTCAGCCTCTCTCCATCAATGCATTCACAAGACAAAGCAACTAGCCTTAGAATAAATTCTATTTAGCACGCTCCTTTGTTCTTACAAAAACTAAAATCACCACACATATTTCATGACAGCCCCTGAGCCCCCATAAAATCATTTTATAGCTTTGAATACTAATGGTAGTGTACAAGGTAATCTAGGATTTGTAGGGGGAGGGGGAGTCCTTCGAGATAGCCAAGGGAACTGGATTAATGGCAATTCAATGCATATTGGTTGTGTCACAAATAATGCTGCAGAATTATGGGCAATTAGACAAGGTTTATTAATTGCCTGGGAATTTGGTTACAAATTTATAGACTACCAAAATGATTATGAAATTGTGATATGTTGGCTAACATTATATGGGTCCATGGCTCCGACTATGCCTCCATTAATTTGTGAATTTAGGGTCCTATTAAGCAGAGTGTGAACCGGCCTACCACATCACGTCTTCTGTGAAGTTAACAACTTTGCAGATGGTCTGGCCAAGAGAGGAGTAATGCAAAGAAGCAGCCTAGTGGAATATGCACAGTGTCCTACTTTTGTAAATAATTCCTATATATGGGATCTTTTGGAGAGAAAAAAAAAAAAAAAAACACTCCTAGAGAGAGTTCCTTAACCTCCTTGAATGCTATATTTTGTCCAACAATGACTAATGGACCAACTTTTGTAACTATTACTTGTGTGTATTTGGCAAAAATTAAAAAGTCAGCTTATTTTATTATTTAGTTCATTTTTGCTACTATTTATGAGCACCATTGCACTTTTTGGTACTATTCATGAGTCTCATTATACTATTTCAGCTAACTTTTACTTTTATCTACAGTACTTTTAGTAAAAAAAATTTCAATTTTAGCAAAATAAGTAGATCTCAAACAGACCCTTAATAAAATAAAACATTCATTCTTTCTACCAAAAATTTTTTTTAGAGAGAAGTTAGGATAATCTCAAGTTTGACTATTTTGATAAAAAGAAAAAAGAAAAAAAAAGAGTCAATTCTTACCCGTGGAACGTGTATGTGTAATGCGTATCCATTATAAAAGCAAGAAACAGTGTGTGAAAGAAAAACTGGTTTAAACCAAAAATAATAATAATAATAATAATAAGGGGATATCAGATATGGTTGCAATAATTGACTAACTAATACAATAGGAATTAAACATCCATGTTTCATGTTTGTAATTCTGGCATCATAATTACTTTTTTTTTTTTTTTGGTTAAATGCATCATAATTACTACATGTTAATAAATGGCACCTAAAAATAATCCGAATTAAGTGTGAAAGAGAAGAGTAGAACACTACTGAACATTAATAAAGTTCAGGTGGGAGAAAAAAAATAAATAAATAAAACCACTGACCAAATCAAGATTTAGCATTCGCTACTCCCTGGATTTCATGGTCAGTCAGCTATATGATCGGATCCATGCAGTCAACTCCTGCCTGTAAGCCCCAAAAAACTGCATTTGTTATTTGTTTTAGTCAATAGTTCTAAAATTGTTTAACCCTTAAATTATTCGAAAAAAACAAAGAAAGAAAGAAATTAAAAAAAAAAAAAACAATATATTGCTCCCCTTCATATGTATATAATACATAATTATAATCAAAGAAATGCTATGATTAATCTCTACTTGTAAGTGCACTTGTTGTTCAGCGAAATTGCCACGTTCATCTTCTTGGGATCCATAATCACCGAACACTCAACCCTCTTGTAGAACTTTGGCTTGACCAGTGCACCCAAAACATAAGCTCTTGACCGAACCGTGAAGTTCAATGTCACTGGCACTGGATCAATTGGTGCACCATTTTGGCTGCCCAAGCTAGATCCTCCTCCATACAGTGGGATATTGCTTCCTTTCAAAATGATTGCTATTGATCTCTGACTCTTTCTTGATTGATAAAATTCATCTATCTGAAAATTTGAAACCCAGATAACCACAGAATCAAACAAAATGTTCAACTAAAAAAATAAAAAGAATCATAAAATAACGGACATGAAAAGAACATGTCTTGGGATTGCATGCATACGGTTCCAGAGGCTACTTTCAGTTGAGAATATGTGAGATCTAAAGGTGTTGATGTGACATGGACCCCAAAAAATGTGGCAGTGTTACGAAATGTGAGCTTTACTGTGGAATTCATGGACACCATCGCAGTGGCTACTCCTGATGCATCCGCACCAGCTTGAATCACAAACTGATCAAATAAAATGCTCTGCAATCATAAATAACCAACACCCACATCACCAGAAAATTTATAACAAAAATCACAAAAAAAAAAAAAAAACCAACACCCACATCATAAAAATGCAATTTCAATGTCTTATTAGTTTCTTTAAATTATCACTATATATAACCAAAAAAAAAATACTAAGAACTGGTAGCTCAACAAAGACCTATTGTTGTTTTAAATAGAGAGATTCAAATCGTACATATATACTTTAAAAAATGTACCTTCATAGTGATGGTGGGTTTTTGAGGACGACTTGCACCCCACAAAATCAAAGAAAAGGAAGAGAAAAGCATCAAGAAGCCGACAACAAAAGCAAGACAATAAAAACGACGGCGAAGGAAATGTTGGTTTCCATCCTTATCGTTCAAAAGGCCTTCTTCTTCAATGGAATCAAACTGATCCTTCCATGGCTTCCAACCCTTCCTTTGAGAGTTGTTGCTGTTGTTGTTGTTCTTGCGTGAACCAGGCTTGAGGGAACCAGAGAAGCGAGTGGAGGAGGACTCACGGGAGTGAGGGCCAAGAGAAGAGTTGGAGTGAGAGTGAGGAGGAGAGTCCATAGGACTGAGCACTGGGCTCGAGTTGAAAGAGTTTGTGGTCTTTTCTCCATCGTGAGAGTCCCTAGATGGGCTCTGCACGTAGTACACAGGTCGCCGAGGAGACCTTGCTGGTGAGGATTGGCTCAAGCTACTCACCTCCGAGTCTGTCTTCACCAACACTGACATTGTTGTTGTTGTTGTTGAGATTTTTTTTTTTTTTTTTTTGGGTGTGAAAATGTTATAGAATCTCTAGAACGTACGACTTGGTAGTGCACGTTGGGTACATGGTTTCTTTATTGTTTACGAAGTCTTGTTTTGTGAAAGCAATTAATAAGGGAAGGTGGATCACTCGACATTGAGTGCAATGGCAGTTGTCTATAGCTGATTTTGGTTTAATTATTGTCAACTTTCTCTTTTTTTTCCCCCCCTAATATGTACCTGTATTTATTTATGATCTAAGTGTAAGATAACACATAGTAGCTACTTATGACATCCATAATCATATTATAAATAAGATGTAAATAATTTTTGAAAGAGTGAAACTTCCGTTGAGCGCACTAGATGAGATATGGAAGCAACACATGATTATTTTTATAACACCTGTATTGTCCATTTGGTGTTTGATGCTTTACTAGAGAATATGCTAGATATAATCCAAGTTCCTAAAATTTATGGACGATGGTTCTACTTCCCTCAAATAGAAATTAAATTCATAATTATTCAAGTTTGTATAAATTAGTAAAACAATTTGTTGTTTCTTAATTTATGTGCTCTAACATTAATTGGGCTTAGCTTAATTGTAGATTTTCAAGGATATCTATTAAAAATTAATGTTAGAATAATAATATGTTTTTGTTTTTAATTATAAGTTATATATATCTAATGGGTGTTGAACTTGAACAGTTGAACCTACAACTTTACCATTTACCCAATTTTTAGAAGAGATATGAATAATCTAATTAGTCATAAGTCACTAACAATTAAATAAATAAAGAATTAGTTATTCCTTCTTCTTCTTCTTTTTTTCTTTCTCTAAAAAAAACTCTTTTTCCATTTTTTTCATCTCTATCATCAGTAGTTCATGATACAATTGGACTCCACAATTGACATAGCTAACTGCATATTTCCCCCAATTACTTGGACTTTACTAGTTTCATGATCTTAATTACTTTGGAGTAACTATGTTAAAAAAAGCATCCCATTTTGTGTGATCTAATTAGATTAGAAATAGTGGTTCATTAAAGTTAAAACCAATCCAAATCAATGCCTAGGGTAAGCTCCGATTAACCATCTTGCTAGTACTGTTAATTTATAGCCAATCTCTGTTAGCACTAGCTAGAAACATGTACAGGCCCAAAAATCTAAACCACGGGCCAACTTTGGGCACAGAGAAAACACTGCCCTTGGCTTGGTAGGTAAAGCTAATATTTCTTTTCTAATATCTTGATCCCTGCACAACCCGAAGACATTTCTGTTCCAAACTCCCCCACCCCCATTCTTTGAATTGTTTAATTTGCAAATTCTCTATTTGTTTTCTCCGGTCCACACTTCTCTCAATGATAACCCCAACAGTTTGAAAAGATTTTTCAAAATCATCCACCCAGAAGACAGTGGATGAAAATGTTGAGATATGCAAAAAGGTCACTATCTGCCTGCAGACAGACTCACACACCCATTTTCACAATCAATTCCACGCCTGATTATGTGTGAACTTGTGATTAGATTTTAGCACTTTTACATGAGCTCACAATTGATACCTAAATATTTTGTGTCAATTTCTGCACTAATCACGAGTTGTGACATAAGTATAGCGTGGATTTGCAGCTACAGATGACAAATGTCACATGCTATAATTTTATAATCTCAAATTTCTCAACCTATGAGGACATGACCCCTCTGGTATTTTGGCTGAAGTGGACAAGTTTTGCCTTATAATGTGACTGTAAGGCTAGGATATGATATGGTATGGGTTGTTCCGCAGGTAATAGGCCATAAAAAGCGTTGCTGTGAGTGTTAAAGCATGTTAAACACCATCATATTTGTTTGACACCAAATTCGAGTTCACACTATTGTAACTAAGAATGAATCAGGACCAGAGAAGCTATACATAGTGAATTTTCATCCAAGAACCGATTCACCACAACCACAATCATGTTTTGGAAATCTTTTTTCCATTGCCATTACAATACCGATTTTGAAAAATGGGAATAAGGGTCAAGGTTTCGTGCGCCAGGTTCGAGAGGGAATAAGTAAAATTGACAAAGATTACGGGAAGAAACTCGAAGAAGGAAGCCAACACTTGAGGAACCCAACAGAGCAATGCCACACTTGACTTCTTCACACTTGAGAAGGAAGTCCTACATTGAGTAATGATGAAAATAATTAGTAGTTTATATAACATAATTGAGCACATACTAATTGAGCTTAAGCCTTTTGGGTTTTGGATCACCCAAAAAGATTAAGCCTTTTTGGGCTTAGTAAAATATAATTTTTTGGGTCAACATTTTTTGTGCTCTTTCTTGGTCTCTTACTAAAATAGTTACAACTTTCATCAATATAATTTTCAGTGAAATATATTAGTTAATATATTTATAACTAAAAAAATATTATTAATGAAATTATTAGTAGTCTATGAAGAATTTTTTTATTGAAAATTTGAATGTTGGACATTTAATACAAACTTAATAGAAATAATTATGTGATAATTGTGATTAAACCTACAAACTTTTGAAGGAAAGTCCAATAATTTGTTTTGTGATAATGCCATTTTTTATATATAAATAATTCCACAATTGAACATTATGATATATTTGTTTTAAAGTTATTATTTAGCAAATATTACAGGTCATAAACTTATTATGTATTAAATTATTTATATTATAATTTTGAAATTATTTATTAAATTATTTATGATGTTGCTAGTTTAACCATCGATCAGATCAGAGAATCAAGAACCACTCTCCTTTCTAATTTTTTGGCCAGCCTGATTTTTAAAATAATAAATAAATCTAGCCACAAGGATCAATGAGTCAACCTATGGTCACCTACCAGATTAGATTCACACGAAGAAGAAAATATCATCTGGCCGGGCTCTTAACACTTGCACTACAAACCGATTGGTTTCTTAACACTTGGTTTCACTCCTCATCTTCTCTAACTTATCCACCATAGTGACTTTAATTGTTAGGACAACCTTAACATTACTTTGACCTTATTTTTTGTTGGTAGGATAGAACATAGAGATCATGGAGCAAAACGAAAAATTAGGGCAGTCCGCTCCACAATTTATGCCTTGAAGTAATTACAAGTTATAACATATAAGGGGGATTTTTTTTTTTTTTGAGAAATAATTATACTTTATCCTAATTTATGTGTGTGTGTGTGTGAAATTTCCTTTTAGAAACTTGACTCTGACCTTTGATTCCTACACCATATATACACTTATATTTATGAAGTGACCATCGCGCCAAGGATACGCGATGATACCAATAGGGGAGATTTGAACATTAGATGTCATGGAAATACTATAAGGTGTCACTCAAGTCATAAATGCAATGCTACTTTATAGTTTTTATTTTGTGAACTCATTGATGCAATATTAGAGATTATGATGAATTATGGTTCATGTTTAAATGAATATCCAATAGTAATGATATATATATATATATATATATATATATGTGTATGTATGTATATATATCATTTGTTATATCTCATATATGTGGTTTGAATTACACATTAAAAAAAAATTTGTACCTTTTTTTTTTCTTTTAGAAACTAATACTTTGGGCTTCAAAACTTGCTTTTTGGGCTCTCAAAGTGGAATCAAATGCGCACACAGTGAGATACGACTAGGGTCGAAGCTACTAAGGTATTACTTATTTATTTATTTTTATTTTTTTTGGAGAGAAGGGTCTTAAATTATTAATGTATTATGTTTTTTTTAAGAAGGATGTATAATGCATTTGATGTTATATATTTATAATATATATAATATAAATTAAATTAATTAATTAATATATATAGAGGGTGTGGTGCGGTGCGGTTACCGTTTTGCGGGTGTTTTTAGTGTGGTTTGTGCGATTTGGGGAATGCCACCCTAAACATATAAAATTTTTTTTTGGCTAAATTACAAACATGCCCAATTCAATTCAGATCTTTAACTTTCACTCTTATTCAATTCAATCCTCCCATTTGTCTTCATTAGAATTGACATTCAACTTTGTGCAATATAAAACTACGTCATTTTGAGGGGTCCTTAACAGCTCAATTTTAATTGAAACTAACAAATAATTGAATTGAAGAAGTTGTAAGTTAAAGGATTGAATTGAATAAAAGTGAAGTCAAATGACTAAATTAAATTTTAAGCAAAGTTAGAGGGTGCAATTTGTAATTTCACCTTTTTTTAATGTGTAATTCAAACCACNTAAAAAAAAAATACAGAAGAGAAGAAGAAGAAGACGAAGAATTTGTTGAAGAACGGCTTGTGTACGTAGCAACATGGAGAATTTATTTGCACCAGCACGGAGAGGATTGTGCACTAAGGAGAGACTTGTTCTGAAGATGAGATGAAAGGAATTGGGTGAGCTACAGACCTTGATTTTTTAAAGAGCAAAATTGGGTTTTCAATAAAATGCTTGGGCAATTTGGTAATTGAAGATAGCTTCTCAACAGTAACATTTATCAACGTGCATTGGCTTTTGCAAAAGCTCGCCAGAGCTGTGTTGCGTTAAAAGCCTGTTTGTTCACATTTCAAAAAGCCACGTTTTAGAAAAAGCAGGATGAAAGACTCTTACCAACCAGGCAGGATGAAAAAGTGGTTTGAAAATGCACTTTTTGCACTTGGAAAATGCAAACAAACGGGCACGTAAAGTCAATCACCCATAAACTTTAGGGGTATAATTTGTAATTTACCTTCTTTTTTTCTTTTAGAAACTAATACTTTGGGCTTCAAAACTTGCTTTTTGGGCTCTCAAAGTGGAATCAAATGCGCACACAGTGAGATACGACTAGGGTCGAAGCTACTAAGGTATTACTTATTTATTTATTTTTATTTTTTTTGGAGAGAAGGGTCTTAAATTATTAATGTATTATGTTTTTTTAAGAAGGATGTATAATGCATTTGATGTTATATATTTATAATATATATAATATAATAATAATATATATTAATTAATATATATAGAGGGTGTGGTGCGGTGCGGTTACCGTTTTGCGGGTGTTTTTAGTGTGGTTTGTGCGATTTGGGGAATGCCACCCTAAACATATAAAATTTTTTTTTGGCTAAATTACAAACATGCCCAATTCAATTCAGATCTTTAACTTTCACTCTTATTCAATTCAATAAATTTTTATTTATGTCTATATATCTGATATGAGAAAACCACTAGGTACCACTAATCTGCTACCGAAAACCACCAGGTTCTTCTTTGTCTTCTTCTTCTTCTTCTTCTTCTTCTTCTTCTTCTTCTTCTTCTTCTTCTTCTTCTTCTTCTCGTCTGCATATATATATATATATTTTTTAAATTTTATTTACATCTATATATTTGATCTAAGAAAACCACCAGGTACCACTGATCTGCTACCAAAAACTGATCTGCTACCAAAAACCACTAGGTACTACTAGAGATTCTGAAATATTTGTTCAAAATTTTTTAGATCTGTGCATGCTTTATTTGTTCTTGCTAATGATCTATTTGTTCTGTTTTGGGTACTGAAAAAATTTGCGAGTACATGCTTTGTATTTTTTTTTTCTTTTATGGATATGGGGTTGTGTTTGCTTTTATAAAGCTGAGCGGTGGTGATGTTGATTTTGATTTGCATAAAAGTGTGTATGGGTGAGGGCGTGGCTCATTGTGGAATGTTTACCAATCAATGGCTTTTTTTCGCTAGTTTCCAAGGACATGGACCATCAAAATTGAACTTTTACACAAAACCCACTATTTTTAACTAAAACCCAGAACTGAAAGCACTCATATTCACAACCACAAAGAAAAATGGTACAAAAATGACTTGGCTGTTTATGGGTTTAAATAGAAATTAATAAAATCGAATTAGAAATTTGGAAAAATGTTTCGTATAGAAATTACCAGAGTTAAATGGCTGTCGTGGCTGGAGATAATGAGACGAGCGGCTGTGTCGATAAAAAGCGGAGAGAAATAGAGGTTCCCGGTTCAAAATTAGGGTTTATAGATACAGCTAGGGTCTTAGGGCTGAGATGCTATAGTCTAAGAATAAAGAGTGATTCTTTTTTTTTTTTAATTGCTAATTGTCCATATTTGTAGCATTTTCTCCAAACATGTTTGGAGGAAATCCATGTCCTTTTTTTAATGAAACGACGTCGTATGGGTGTTATTAAAATTAAAAAGAAAAAAGAAAGCAAAACGGTGTGTTTTAATTTAGGCTCTTCTATTTTTTGAGTAAATTTTAATAATTTACATCCATCATAATTTGGAATTGCTATATTTTTCAATCACAACAATTCTTAATAGTTTGATGAATGTTATGGGTGTGTGTGAAATAAGAATCCCATTCCAATAAAGAATGATCTTAAGCTACTTGTGTTTGAACTTGCAACATTGTCCCAGAATGGCAAGGAAGAACCAAAAAAATAATGAACTTTAAGGAGAAATTACTTACAAACTGAGTCTTTAAGTTCAACTTCCAAAGTTGCTAGATATTTGAGAATTTAAAAAAATTGCAAGGATTTGGCTACTAATTCAGTTTAGAGGACTGAAAAATCTTGCTCAACAAAAGGACGGTAATAGAGCTATCAAAAAAGAACCGAAGTTAAAACAAACACAAACCCCAAACAATTTTGCAACCATCTAATAAGCTTTCTATAAAAAAACAAAACAAATTTGCAACTATTAGATAAAATAAAAAATGCAGAAAATTTCAGTTGACGCAATGCCCAACAAAATTATCAACAATTTAAAAAAGAAAAGGACATACCTCAACATGCCTTGCGTTCGAGGGCTCAGGTGGCAATTGAAAAATCCAAGATCTCTTCCTTTGGCACTACTGCTTTCTCAGCATTAGGATCCGGGGAAACCTATAGAATATCAAGCATGTGATTATGTGAATATACAAATGCATTCAACTATCTCTAAGGACCAAAATTATCACAAAAACTTAGACACATACCATGTCAAGAAAAAACAAACACAGCAATCTTGAAAACAATTTTTAGCAATCCACTAAGTAACCAAATTAGCCTGCAAACAAAAACTAAGCCAAAGTCAATGTAAACATGTACTTTCGATTACTCTACAAGTAGCAATTTTGTTACCTTTTAGTCTATCACGTACCGAGAGATAAAGAGGTGTCTGTGTTTGTATAGGACTCTATTGCTAAAAAAGTCGGTCTAATAAAATAACAACTTTTTAAAGAAACTATTCTAAAATTTAGGATTTGAAATGGAGTAAACAGTTGGTTTAGTGTTTGCTACTTTTTAGGAAAAAAAAAATGTATCAAACGTGCGTGAGATCAATATATATATATATATATTTTTTTTTTTTCGGTCAATTACAAAAATAACGAAAGAAAAAAGTTTAAACGTGAAGTTTGTCTATACTACTATTTAAGGGGCTGCCCCTGTTTGGACTAGATTTTTTTTTTGTTCCAAAATACCCCTACAGCCTATGTTTAAGTAGGGCAAAACTTGATAAAAATGCTTCTTTAACTTCCACGTAAAACACTATCTACAAAATAGGAACACATTCCCAGTACACTCACGTTGGTTTTCACATTGGTTTTTTTTTTTTTGGTCAGTGATCCTATTTTGTAGAGTTTTTTTTATATATATATATATATATATATACACACTAGCCTCTGAGCATGCACGTAAGCGCGTGCTCAGAGGCTCTTCTATTTTTTGGGTAAAAATTAAATTAGAACATTTATTATAATTTGGAATTATTACATTTTTCAATCACAAAAAAACTTTGGGGTGTGATGAGTATTATGTGTGGTGAAATAATATTTCATCACACCCCGAGATTTTTTTTGTAAGTAAAAATTGTAGAAATTTCAAATTATAATAAATGTTCTAATTTAATCCTTACCCAAAAAATAAAAGAGCCTCTAAGCACGAGTGTAAGCACATGCTTAGAGGCTAGTCTATATTACTAATAATGTGATTCCTTATTTGGGTTTCATCATTTTGCATACCAAAATACTCTCAAATTCATATGTTAAAAAGATTAAATAATAAGGTTAGATATGTAAAAGTACTAATTTAAATACTCTTGAATTTTAGATACTTATCTATATCACTTAAAATTAGGCACTTCCATCTCTCCTTATTCCTTCTTACTTAAGATTTGAAGGAATAAGTGTTTCATTTAGCAATGACATATTTTCAAGTTTGACAGAATAGGTATCATAAGAGTTTCCCATGCTATTAATGTAGCAACATAGTCATTTATATCACCTAAAATATGCAATATGTAAAAATGCAGCTTTATTCAGGATAAATAGGTGAGAATTATCACCTAAAGTTGCAGAATTATATTAAGGACAAAAAAAAAAAAAATTACAGAATTATTTGCGGGAACATAATCTATATCACCTAAGGCTCCAAAATTATCACCACCAAGTGTATGTGGATTACATAAAACAGATTATTGTTAATGTCTAGTTATATGTTCTCGAATCGTCCAAGGTTTGTTCTTTTGCTTGGCTTGCATGCTTTGAACTTGAATCTCTAGCACTTGTAGCAGCAACCCTTGCTTCTCCAGCCCTTGTAGTAGTTTAAATTACAAAAACAACACTTGTAGTAGCAGCAATCCACCTCCAACACTTGTTGTCCTTGTTGTAGCCTTGAGATGTCTTATGACCATTGGTAGACAATGTATCCTACATTATAACACACAAAACAATATATACATAAGCATCAAAATATTAATCCCCCCTAAATAATAAAAATAACTTAGAGCACATAGCTAACCTTGCCTCGTTAAGATTCCTAAACATGAATTAATCCATTAAGATTCTTGAACCTTCCCCCATGATGAATCTCAAAATTTAAATCATCTTCCTCCCTGTTGTTGTTGTTGTCTTTGTTCTGCATTAAATATTAGCTTTAGTAGTGGAAAAAAAAAATAGAAGCTTTCTCATAGGCTTTAGATAGTGGTTTCAAATTTGGGAAGAAATAGACCATTTCATTCCTTACTTGGACATAATTGATCATTTGACTCAATGTCTACTCCAAGTATGTTGTATTTAGTAGCTTTAATCCCTCTTTAAGGGCCTAATCAAGGAACTCAATTAAGTTTCTTTTTTGTTGAAAATAGTATAACAAAGTAACACAATGGAAAAAGGAATGGACTATTTGCTAATAAAATTATATAAGAAATTCTAAAATCTAAAAGAAAAAGGAAAAAAAAAAAAAAAACCTCAAAGAATAAGGTATAGATATAGCAATGAATATCAATCCACCTGAATTGTGATTCTCACTTATTTGAATGTGAAAACATTGCTCCAATATCAGAAGACCTTGTCCGTGCAAATCTTCTACAAAATACACAAAACCAATAGACAAAATCAACATGCCACAATTTGCTGATAGAATTATATAAGAATTTGTAAAATCTAAAAGAAAAAAAAAAGGCAGTAAACAAAAATACTAAAAATTCAAAAAGAACATGAGAGGGAGAGAGGGTGCCTAGCATATAAATGAGATAGATCAACAATTGTATGAAATCCTTGCCAATAAATTTCCACCTACACACCACCAAATTGAAACAAATAAATAAATCACAACCTATGAAAACCACAACACATAAAACTAAAATGTCAATAACATAATGTGGGGCCCATGGGCCTAACAGCCACAACCCATCGCGTAATAGGCCTAAGGCCAGCGCCGAGGAGAACTAACCAGCCAAGGCTAAGTTAGACAAAGCCTCTTTTTTGACCCACGCCGAGGACCTCTTCGTCCTCGGCATACTAAAGATAATTTTTGGGAGGGGACAAGCCTAGAGCAAGCTGTCACATTCACACTTAATGTATTCACCTAACCCCTCTGGCCGCATTAATGGGGATATAACCCCTTAGCAGGGCAACGTTGATCAGAGTGAACCACTTGAGTACCGATAAGGCCTCTGATGGGACGGATGGTCAGAAGGGAGGCGAATGGATGATCAACAGATGGAAGAAGGAGATAGGAAGATGAAGACTATATAAGAAAAGCAAGTAAAGTAAAGAAGGGGGGGGAAGAAAAAAGAGAAGAAAAGGGGCTCCTCGGCCACGGGCCGAGGAGCATTCCCCCAGTTGTAAATTAACTCTAAGTATTTTCTTTTATAAAAAAGAGTTCATGCTTGGTGAACGACGGCCAGCGCCTAAACCTTTAACCCACTCTCTACAAATTTATTGTTTGGGCTTGATTGGGCTAAAAACCCATTTGTAATCAGGGTCAAACGCAAATCGAGTCCTTACAATTGGCGCCGTCTGTGGGAAGGATTAGGGTGCTGGTCGGCGCACCAGGCGATTGTTCTAAGTGGTCATTTTATAGTAGGTTGAAAAAAAAAATATAGAAGATTTGACAGTGAAAAGAGAAATCTTGATATTATTATTTCATAAATAGAAACAGTACAAATTACAATCAGAGGCTCAGGCAGGTGTGTTTCACAAACAAATTTACAAGCTAATCCTACCAGCTATTTCTACAATCAGAGGCCCAGGTGGAGCCGCCCTAAAAAAGCTAGCCGGTGGGAAGTGTCAAGCCGTCCCTTTATTGGTATAAAGAGAATGGGAGAGCTTGACACAAAAGGCGGAGAAGGGGGAGGGCCATCACGTTTCCAGGCCACCGACAATTCCCTTCTCGGCACAGCGGAACTGGAACAAAGAGAGGAGCAGATGCAGGGGCTCCGGGATACCTTCCCCCATGATGTTCCCTTGATTCTCTCCGATCCTCACGAGTGTTGGCCGTTGGAGACGGCAACACTCGAGCACCGCCCGTGAGATGAATTCGCACGTCTTCTTCGTCGGGGGTGCGCTCCGAGGAGAGACGTTAGGTACTCTAACAACATCCCTCTGGGCCACCTTGTAGGGCGCCATCGGGGTTACGCCTAGATTCTGCCGCACCGGAAGCCCAGTGGGGGCTGCAGCCATACCGGCTTTTGCCAATTCCAGTCACAATTTTGGCGGGGTTGTTAAAAGGGCTTGGGGAGCTGGAAGAATGCGTTTTTTCTGTTTATGTTAAGAGGCCCATGGATTGTGGAGAAACCATCTCCCCACCTTATATAGGGGATGGGGGTTGGTGAGAATTAATTCATGCAGAGTTCGAAAAGAGAATTATCAGCTGAGCTAATAATGAAGCTACCAATTTCCAAGGAGGCCGTAAACTGTTGGACTCGTGTTAATTCACGAGGACATTAATGAAGGCGTGTTTCGCGCACCAAAGCGTCAAGCGCGGAACATGAACGGACAAAGGGCGCTTCATAAATGAAAAAGATGGGGCCTCGAGCTGGAAGCGAGATCAACGCCACGTGTAAAAATCATAATCCGATCCAAGGAGGAATCGCCTCCAGTAAAGCGGTTCGAGGACAAACCTCTACTTACAGAAAAATAGAAGTGGTAGACAGAACCAAGGTATTGCATGGTCCTCGGACCCAAGCCTATGGTAAAACTATACACACCATTATACCTGGGTACTAGACAGAACCAAGGTATTGCATGGTCCTCGGACCCAAACCTATGGGGAAACTAGATGCTTACAAAAAATAGAAGTGGTAGACAGAACCAAGGTATTGCATGGTCTTCGGACCCAAGCCTATGGTAAAACTATACACACCATTATACTTGTGTACTAGACAAAACCAAGGTATTGCATGGTCCTCGGACCCAAACCTATGGGGAAACTAAATGCTTACAGAAAAATAGAAGTGGTAGACAGAACCAAGGTATTGCATGGTCCTCGGACCCAAGCCTATGGTAAAACTATACACACCATTATACCTGTGTACTAGACAGAACCAAGGTATTGCATGGTCCTCGGACCCAAACCTATGGGGAAACTAGATACTTACAGAAAAATAGAAGTGGTAGACAGAACCAAGGTATTGCATGGTCCTCGGACCCAAGCCTATGGTAAAACTATACACACCATTATACCTGGGTACTAGACAGAACCAAGGTATTGCATGGTCCTCGGACCCAAACCTATGGGGAAACTAGATACTTACAGAAAAATAGAAGTGGTAGACAGAACCAAGGTATTGCATGGTCCTCGGACCCAAGCCTATGGTAAAACTATACACACCATTATACCTGGGTACTAGACAGAACCAAGGTATTGCATGGTCCTCGGACCCAAACCTATGGGGAAACTAGATACTTACAGAAAAATAGAAGTGGTAGACAGAACCAAGGTATTGCATGGTCCTCGGACCCAAGCCTATGGTAAAACTATACACACCATTATACCTGGGTACTAGACAGAACCAAGGTATTGCATGGTCCTCGGACCCAAACCTATGGGGAAACTAGATACTTACAGAAAAATAGAAGTGGTAGACAGAACCAAGGTATTGCATGGTCCTCGGACCCAAGCCTATGGTAAAACTAT